>NW_027412503.1:1200000-1500000 GCF_048565385.1 Saimiri boliviensis
TGACTTTTACCACAATAAAAATTTACACCCGATCATCTTTCCAATTTGTTGTTTATTAAAATGTCAGTATATATCTCTTAGTCTATGAGAAATAAATTGCTATTGTTTTTAGGAAAACATGCACAAAAGAACATCCACAGTTGAATAAGTGTTATGTTCCCCAATGGGGTGACATTGGAAGGACATATTTTTAATCAAACTGATGTTTCTTCTGCACAAAACTTTCTAGAAATTATTATTTGACAATTTCAGGAGTCATGTCAAGAAATATTCAAAATAACTTTAATTAGTATGTATCTGAATGCTTTGGAGGTGAATAATTTGAGAGTATCATGATGTCATTCATAGCCAAAGAGTAACTAAGAAAACATTCAAGTTTAAAATCACTATTTTTGGTCCAAAAAGTTCAATTTAGAAATAACTTTTTAATAAGGTTGTAAATTAGAATTCTAGAAATTAATCTTATTAACTCCATAACCTTCACAATCATGGTCTAATTCTCGAAAAAAGTTCACGAATGTCAATTTAGTTGGATGTGTCTGTGGTGGCTTTTTAACACCCTAATTTAAACTCTGGTGGTTTTGGAGTCATACTTTGCATAATTTTGTGTAATTTGTACAATGTTGTTTAATATTATTTATAGTCATAAATTACATTATTATAATGATAAATTTGTCCCTTTAAATACAATACTTCTTTGAACTGTCAAGTCAGTAGGGTACATGTTAAAAAATTCTTTCTTTATTTCTTTATTCTCCAACCCTCTGTATCATCATCATTATGGATCCTTAAATCCTTAATTATATACTGATGTCAAAGTTATGTATAATTTTACAAGTCTTCTTAATTTGGGTTTATTTTATTCTGCTTTCAATGTTACCTTCTGTTATTTACGAGTTCACATCCATTCTTTTAGAAACATTCGGATGAGTTTTTCCAACACGTTATAACAAGAAAACCTCATTTCATAGCTTGTAGAGAATTATCTTAAGATCCCTCAAATGAAGTAGACATGTATTTGATTAAATGTTCTATGCAGCCTTTGCATTCAAAATAGTATTAAGTGCTAACACATTGAAAATACATAAGAAGAAAATTAATTAAAACATACACTCTCTTTAAATAAATCCACTTAAAGAGAACTCAGTCTAGAGTACTTGGGTTTGATTAGGGGAACTTAAATGTGAAAATAACTTATACAGATTAAAAATTACCAGAGGCTGGGGAGGGTAACATGACAAAGACAAGCAGGGGAAAGGGTGGAAAATGGGTACAAAGTTCAGCTGGACAGGAAGGATAAACCTTGGCGGTCTATCATATAGTAGAGTGGCTATAGCGAAAACCAATGTAGTAAATATTTCTTTTTTAAAAATTAATGTATTTTTCTATTGCATTTTAGGTTTGGGGGTACATGTGAAGAACACACAAGATTGTTGCATAGGTACACACATGGCAGTGTGATTTGCTGGCTTCCTCCCCATCGCCTATATCTGGCATTTCTATTTCAAGATAGCTAGAAGACTTTGAATGTTACCACACAGAGAAATGATACATATTTAAAGAGATGGATATGGTAATTACTCCCATTTGATCATTATACAGTTTATACATGCACTGATACATCACACTGCTCCCATAAATACATAAAATGATTATGTGTTATGTTTTTAAAAATGACAATTACCAAATACAGAGGGAAAATCTCACAGAGGAACAAGCTGTAAGGCCAGATGAGGTGCCCTCTAGTTACCAGAGAGATGTCAAGCAGGAAGTGCTCTCGCAGTGCCACTGATGCTTGGCAAACCCCCACCCCGTCACAGCTGATGAAACAAAATTGTTACAAGAATTGGCACTCAAATTATGTTGCTTTCCCAATTTTCAATCACAAGTTATTCAGTCATCAATTATGTTATTGGGTATTGTATTGTCCATGCTTGTTCAAAGAGAGAAGGTCAGTTTCAAACAAATACTGTTTTGTGCTCTTTCTCTACTGTGTTCCTTCTGTTTACATATGTATTCTATCTCCCAGAGAATGTACGGCACCATTTTTGAAACAGGGATGGCTTCCTCTGCTTCTTTACTTCCATTCCTTCTGTGTTTTAGTCTTTCTATAATATTGCCAATGCTTAAGCTTCTGACTATGTCTACACCACTTTCCAAAGTTATCCCTAAGCTAGCTCTGTGAAGCAATAATTAATAGCGATTTGCATCATTTGACAAATATTCTATTGATCACATTTCATGCCCAGGCTTTGGCATTTATACCAGGCACATTAATCAGCATGGCCACTATTCCAAGAAAAGTTCCTGTATACAGCCTTTACTTCCAGGCAGCTCAAAGAATCCAGATTTAGAGCATTCACTTCATCTTATATGCAAAGAAGAAGTTAACAAAACTTACCACCAGAAATCTACTGTTAATGAAAGAAAATGTTTACAACAAATCAGTCTTTTTTGGTTTGTTTGAGAAACACACATGCACACACACACACACATTTACAATACATTACTTCATGTATTTTAATGCCTTTCTCAAAGTCTACTAAAACTAAAAATAGAAGGGTTTATGTCTTCTTACTCTTCAAATTCTCAGCTCTTAGAAAATAGAGAAGACATCCAATAAAATTTTAAGAAATGAATATACTGATTAAAATATTGATGTTATTAGGTATATTTGATCTACTTTGATTAAAATGTTTCTTTTGTTTAAAAAAAGTAACCTTTTGCAGAAGTTCAGAATAACCCATTTTGCTTTAATAATCAACAATTATGGGGAGAGAGATCCAAGATGGCTGATCACTAGCAGCTCGGGATTGTAGCTCCCAGTGAAAGAACAAAGAACGAGAGGACGCCACACTTTCAGATGAATTCTTGTTGCTCACACACCAGGAGATTCCCAGAGGAGGAGCCCCACGGGTCGCCAGCGCGACTCTTGTGACCGGCGAGGCGGTTTTGCCAGTGCCTTGGAGCGTCGGTTCTTCGTGCAGAGTCAGAAAAGCACCATAAATCTTAACGCTGCTGTTTTAGTTGGCGCAGTGGGCTGCTCAGATTTCAGCTCTGAGAATCAGCAATTTGGACATCCACTCAGAAACCAATTACAAAGATGGTAATTATAAAGACCACAGATGGATAAATCTACAACAAAGGGAAGAAAACAGCTAAAAAAGGCTGAGAATACCCAAAACCAGAACGCCTCTCCCTCAGCAGGGGATCACAGTTCCTCATCAGCAATGAAACAAGGCCTGATGGAGAACGAGTGTGTTCCAATTACAGAAGCAGGCTTCAAAATGTGGATAATAAGAAACTTCTGTGAATTAAAAGAACTTGTTCTAACACAATCCAAAGAAACTAAGAACTTTGAAAAAATGTTTGATGAAATGTTAACAAGAATACACAATTTAGAGAGGAATATAAGTGAATTGATGGAGCTGAAAAACACAATACGAGAACTTCATGAAGTATGCACAAGTTTTAACAGCCGAATTGATCAAGCAGAAGAAAGGATATCAGAGGTCGAAGACCAACTCAATGAAATAAAACAAGAAGACAAGATTAGAGAAAAAAGGATAAAAAGGAACGAGCAAAGTCTCCAAGAAATATGGGACTATGTGAAAAGACCTAATCTACGCTTGATAGGTGTACCTGAATGTGACGAAGAGAATGAATCCAAGCTGGAAAACACCCTTCAGGACATTATTCAGGAAAATTTTCCCAGCCTAGTAAGGCAGGATAATATTCAACTCCAGGTAATACAGAGAACACCACAGAGATATTCCTCAAGAAGAGCAACTCCAAGGCACATAATCGTCAGATTCACCAGGGTTGAAATGAAGGAGAAAATACTAAGAGCAGCCAGAGAGAAAGGTCAGGTTACCCACAAAGGGAAGACTATCAGACTTACAGCAGATCTCTCAGCAGAAACCCTACAAGCCAGAAGAGAGTGGGGACCAATATTCAACATCTTTAAAGAAAAGAACTTTCAACCCAGAATTTCACATCCGGCCAAACTAAGCTTCACAAGTGAAGGAAAAATAAAGTTTTTTGTGAATAAGCAAGCACTCAGAGATTTCATCACCACCAGGCCTGCTTTACAAGAGCTTCTGAAAGAACCACTACACATAGAAAGGAACAAACAGTATCAGCCTTTCTAAAAAAATTATCAAAAAGAGCCTCAATATAATGAAGAATTTACATCAACTAATGGACAAAATAGCCAGCTAATGGCAGTATTAAACTCACATATATTATTATTAATTCTAAATTTAAATTGACTAAATCCCCCAATCCAAAGACAGGCAATTTGAAAAAAAAACTAAAACCCATCAGTATGCTGCATCCAGATCCATCTCACATTCAAGGATACACAAAGACTCCAAACAAGGGATGGAGAAAGATTTACCAACCAAACAGAGAGCTAAAATAAATAAATAAAAAGCAGAAGTTACAATTAAGCAACAAAGATCAAAAGAAGCAAATAAGGACATTATATAATGATAAAAGGATCAATGCAACAACAAGAAGAGCTAAAGATCCTAAATAGATACGCACCCAATACAGGAATACGCAGACATACAAGACTTATAAAGAGACTTAGACTCCCACACAATAATAGTGGGAGACTTCAACATTAATATTAGACAGATCAATGAGACAGAAAATTAACAGCGATATTCAGGACCTGAACTCAGATCTGGAACAAGTAAATGTAATTAACATTTATAGAACTCTCCACTTTAAATATACAAAATATACACTCTTATCAGTACCACATCATATCAACTTACAAGTTTAAACGAAATGTTGGTTGGCTCCTTGTTTGTTATTCTCTTCCCTCATTTTCTTTTATATCTCCATTATTAAGGACAATTATAGGCATACCCATATTTAGACTGCATTCTAGCCTGGGCAATAAAGCAATAACCCCATCCTCTCTCCCTCTTCCTCTTTCTCTTTCTTCCTCTTCTTTATTCTTTTTCTAAAAAAAAAAAAAAAAAAAAAAAAAAAAAAAAAAAAAAAAAAGAATCTGCCTCATCTATGTCCTCTCCTAGAAACCTTCCTGTGTTCTGCATATAAAAAATAAATAAATAAATAAAAATAAAAATAAAAATAAAAATATACAGTATTAACTATAGTCACCTTGATGTGCAATGAAACACTAGAGCTTATTCTTCCTAACTGTAACTTTATACTCACTGACCAATGTCTCCCTTCTCTCTGCCAACCTCTCTCCACCCCCACCCAAAAAAAAAAAAAAAAAAAAAGAGAAGGACATTACCAATGTGGCCCTGACCTTTAATAAATGTCATTATTGCTTGATACCAACCTGGGCTATCCTTATTGTTCAAACCAATAGGATAGATGATTTGCTGAGGTTTGGGAGCTTCTGCCCTCCGGAGCGTCCCAGATCTCCCAAAATTTGGTTCAGAGCTAAGGCTGATTTTGCTTTACAGCTCCTTTTATGAAGTTTTTCTCATTTCTGGTAAGGAAGACAAGTTGTTCTGCTTCCATGATGGTGGAGAGCAGGCACTTCCTTTCTTGAGTTTCAGCTTGCTTCTGACAGGAAAGGTGAGTGTGAATTTTTTCCTACTTCTAAGATGGTAGAGAACAGTCATCAGCCTGAGCCTTATTTCCAAGTAAGTGGCTAAATTAGAGATTTGTCTTAAAACTTTTCCTTAATGACTAAAAGTTAAGATTACCAACCACTTAGTTTTAATTTCTCCTTAACATTATGATACTCAGTAATCATATTTATTGTGCATTTTTAATTTTCTTAACTTTTTTTATTTATTTATGTTTGGGATTTTGTTGTTATTTCACTTTTCTTTCATCAATTATGACTATATCTTTCTGACTTGGTCAAATCCAAGGGAATATTCAAATTTTAGGAAGCAAGTCATCTGAATTGGCTAAAACTCTTGTAGCTGCCAAGTACGTATTTTCTAATTTGCAGAAATTTCTTCTTCTTTTTTTTAACCTAGTTAAAAAAATTTTCTGTCCACATTAGGCCATCTTTTACCATCCAAGGCCAGACTGAAGGAGCAATGGTGACCTTCCAATCCTAAGATTCTGCCCTGTTCCCTACAGCAACCTGAGTTTGGTTCCTAAGTCTAGTTCTTTCTGGTTTGGTATTTGTTACTTTTAAAATATCAGCAGTTTTTCCCAGCTATGATGTGGTAGTAAGAGATTCAAAAGGATTTTCTTTAAGAGCTTTATAATTAAAAGCAGACTGGGGACAAGAGATCCAAGATGGCTGATCACTAGCAGCTCGGGATTGTAGCTCCCAGTGAAAGCACAAAGAACGAGAGGACACCGCACCGTCACATGAATTCTTGTTGCTCACGCACCAGGAGATTCCCAGTGGAGGAGCCCCACGGGTCGCTATTGTGACTCTTGTGACCGGCGAGGCAGTTTTGCCAGTGCCTCAGAGCGTCAGTTCTTGGTGCAGAGTCAGAAAAGCACCATCAATCTTAACGCTGCTGATTTAGTCGGCGCAGTGGGTTGCTCAGATTTCGGCACTGAGAATCAGTAAGTTGGACGTCCCCTCAGAAACCCAATTACAAAGATGGTAAATACAAAGACCACAGATGGATAAATTTATATCGAAGGGAAGAAAACAGCCAAAAAAGGCTGAGAATACCCAAGATCAGAACGCCTCTCCCTCAGCAGAGGATCACAGTTCCTCATCAGCAACGGAACAAGGCTTGATGGAGAACGAGTGTGTTCCAATTACAGAAGCAGGCTTCAAAATGTGGATAATGAGAAACTTCTGTGAATTAAAAGAACTTGTTCTAACTCAATCTAAAGAAACAAAGAACTTTAAAAAAAGGTTTGACGAAATCTTAACAAGAATACACAATTTAGAGAGGAATATAAGTGAATTGATGGAGCTGAAAAACAATACAAGAACTACGTGAAGTATGCACAAGTTTTAACAGCCGAATTGATCAAGCAGAAGAAAGGATATCAGAGGTCAAAGACCAACTCAATGAAATAAAACAAGAAGACAAGATTAGAGTAAAAAGGATAAAGTCGAACGAGCAAAGTCTCCAAGAATTATGGGACTATGTGAAAAGACCTAATCTACGCTTGATACGTGTACCTGAATTTGACGAAGAAAATGAATCCAAGCTGGAAAATATGCTTCAGGATATTATTCAGGAAAATTTTTCCAACCTAGTAAGGCAGGATAATATTCAACTCCAGGTAATACAGAGAACACCACAAAGATATTCCTCGAGAAGAGCAACTCCAAGGCACATAATCATCAGGTTCACCAGGGTTGAAATGAAGGAGAAAATACTAAGGGCAGCCAGAGAGAAAGGTCAGGTTACCCACAAAGGGAAGCCTATCAGACTTACAGCAGATCTCTCAGCAGAAACCCTATAAGCCGGAAGAGAGTGGGGACCAATATTCAACATCCTTAAAGAAAAGAACTTTCAACCAAGAATTTCACATCCAGCCAACCTAAGCTTCATAAGTGAAGGAAAAATAAAGTTTTTTCTGAATAAACAAGCACTCAGAGATTTCATCACCACTAGACCTGCTTTACAAGAGCTTCTGAAAGAACCACTACACATAGAAAGGAACAAACAGTATCAGTCTTTCTAAAAAATACTAAAAAGAGCATCAATAAAATGAAGAATTTACATCAACTAATGGGCAAAATAGGCAGCTAATATTAAATGGCAGTATTAAACTCACATATGTCATTATTAATTCTAAATTTCAATCGACTAAATCCCCCAATCCAAAGACAGACAGCCAATTTGAATAAAAAACTAAAACCCATCAGTATGCTGCATCCAGACCCATCTCACATTCAAGGATACACAAAGACTCAAAACAAGGGATGGAGAAAGATTTACCAACCAAACAGAGAGCTAAAATAAATAAATAAAAAGCAGAAGTTAAAATTTTTGCCTCTGACAAAATAGTCGTTAAAGCAACAAAGATCAAAAGAAGCAAAGAAGGACATTATACAATGATAAAAGGATCAACGCAACAACAAGAAGAGCTAAAGATCCTAAATATATACGCACCCAATACAGGAATACCCAGACATACAAGACTAATAAAGAGACTTAGACTCCCACACAATAATAGTGGGAGACTTCAACATTATTATTAGACAGATCAATGAGACAGAAAATTAACAACGATATCCAGGACTTGAACTCAGATCTGGAAAAAGTAAATGTAATTAACATTTATAGAACTCTCCACTTTAAATACACAAAATATACACTCTTATCAGTACCACATCATATCAACTTACAAGTTTAAATGAAATGTTGGTTGGCTCCTTGTTTGTTATTCTGTTCCCTCATTTTCTTTTATGTCTCCATTATAGGACAATTGTAGGCATACCCATATTTAGACTGCATTCTAGCTTGGGCAATAAAGCAACACCCCCATCCTCTCTCCCTCTTCCTCTTTCTCTTTCTTCCTCTTCTTTATGCTTTTTCTAAAAAAAAAAAAAAAAAAAAAAAAAGTAGCCGGGTGCGGTGGCTCAAGCCTGTAACCCCAGCACTTTGGGAGGCTGAGGCGGGTGGATCACGAGAAAAAAAAAAAAAAAAAAGCAGATTTCTTATTATTATTATTATGCTTTAAATTCTGTGGTACATGTGCATGTTTGTTACATAGGTATACACATACCATGGGGGCTTCTTGCACCCATCAACCCATGACCTACCTTAGGTGTTTCTCCTAATGCTATTCCTCCCCTAGGCCCAACCACAACAGGCCCCGGTGTGTGATATTTTCCTCCCTGTGTCTATGTACTCTCACTGTTCAACTCCCACTTATGAGTGAGAACATGTGGTGTTTTGTTTTCTGTTCTTGTGTCAGTTTGCTGAGAATGATGGTTTCTAGCTTCATCCATGTCCCTGAGAAGGACACAAACTCATCCTTTTTCATGGCTCTATAATATTTCATGGTGTATATGTGCCACATTTTCTTTATCCAGTTTATTATTGATGGACATTTGGGTTGGTTCCAAGTTTTTGCTGTTGTGAACAGTGCCACAGTAAACATACATGTGCATATGTCTGTGGTAGAATGATTTATAATCCTGTGGTTATATACCCAGTAATGGGATTGCTGGGTCCAATGGCATTTCTATTTCTAGATTGTTGAGGAATCACCACACTGTCTTCCACAATGGTTGAACTAATTTACACTCCCACCAACAGTGTAAAAGAGTTCCTATATCTCTACATCCTCTCCAGCATCTGTTGTTTTCTGACATTTTAAATTATTGTTTTTCTGAAATGACAAGTGATGATGAGCTTTTCATTATATGTTTGTTGGCTTCATAAATGTCTTCTTTAGAGGAGTGTCTGTTTATATTCTTTGCCTACTTTTTGATGGAGTTGGTTTTTTTCTGGTAAACTTAAGTTCTTTATAGATTCTGCATATTAGTCCTTTGTCAGATGGATAGATTGCAAAAATTTTCTCCCACTCTGTGGGTTGCCCATTCACTTCGATGATAGTTGTATTTTGTTTCATTTTAGTTTTCTGTGAAGAAGCTTTTTAGTTTAATTAGATCTCATTTGTCAATTTTGACATTTGTTGCCATTGCTTTTGGTGTTTTAGTCATGAAGTCTTTGCCTATGCCTATGTTCTGAATGGTATTGCCCAGGTTTTTTTCTAGGGTTTTTATAATTTTAGGTCTTCACTTTTAGTCTTTTATCTATCTTGTGTTAATTTTTGTATAAGGTGTAAGTAAGGGGTCCAGTTTCAGTTTTCTGCATATGGCTACCCAGTTTTCCCAACACCTTTTATTAAATAGGTAATCCATTCCCGATTGTTTTTTTGGTCTAGTTTGTCAAAGTTCAGATGGTTGTAGATGTGTGGCATTATTTTTGAGGGCTCTGTCCCATTCCATTGCTCTATATATCTGTGTTGGTTCCAGTACCATGCTGTTTTGGTTACTGTAGTCTGGTAGAATAGTTTGAAGTCAGGTAGCATGATGTCTCCAGTGATGTCCTGTTTGCTTTGCTATGCCGGCTCTTTTTTCATCCCATATGAAATTAAAGGCAGTTTTTGGCAATTCTGTAAAGAAAGTCACTGGTAGCTTGATGGGAATAGCATTGAATCTATGAATTAGTTTGAACCATGGGGCTATTTTTATAATGCTGATTTTTTGTATCCATGAGCATGGATTTTTAAAATGTGTTTGTGACCTCTCTTATTTCTTTGAGCAATGGTTTGTAGGTCTCCTTTAAGAAGAACTTTGAGTATTGACCGAGGAAGGACAAGGCAGCGGTCTTGGTTCTCCGTGAGTCCATGCTTAACATTGAACTTATATCCCTTTAAATACCAGCTGTTTCTCCAATTTAAGTTCATAGTAGTTGTAACTGATGGGTTGCCATAGGTTGTAGCTTGACTTATACCATGGAGTTCATTCAAATTGCATATATAAACAGTTTCAGTATTGGCTGATTTAGAATGACAGTCTGACAAAATGTTTTGGTATTCAATTAAGTTTTCTTCTACTTGGGTAGGAGTTTTAAAAACAAGTAAGACTTTTCATTAAAATTCCAGGAGGTCTTACACAGTCCTTAAACTATTTGGGATTATTTGACAAATGACGTGATTCTAAAGTATCCAGAAATCTATATTCAAGAGCTCTTTTTCATGGTCTTTCCATTATTTCAGGAACCTTCTAAAAGACACCATATTCTAGGACATTTTGTGCTTGTGAAGTTTTCAGAAACTGCATCAGTATTAAGCAGTTAAGTGTGGAAATGATGTTAAATAGTTATAGTTACATGATTGACAAGAAAATTTGTTCATTTCTGTGGTCTACAGTTTATCATGGAAACAATATAATTGATAGCATATATTTTGACGTATTAGAATTTTAGGAATTTCATACAATTTTCAAACGTATATGAACATTGATTACAATATAATCTGAAAAAGGTAAAATATTTCTTATTTTGACAGTGCTCCTTATGTAAAAACATGTCAAATAATTCCATATACTTCTATTTTGGATTTTTCAGTGCCCTCTTGTGCATTCCAAATTAAGAAGTCAAAAAGACTTAATTTTGAAGACAAAATTGGATTTGGGGAAGTGTATCAAATATATTAATATTCATATAAATATACTAAAGGCCTAAAACATTTGATATAAAATGGAATGCCAGGTCACAGTAAGTTATTCATTTCACCAAAATGGTAACTCAAAAAATGTTTAAAGGCAAAAGCCTTTACTCATTGATAGAAGACTCAGCTTTTCAAGCAATGTGTGTCTTTCCCTTCTTTTTTCTGTAATTTATTTGAGGAGAGACAGAAATATTTTTTATTCTTTAATATTATGTTAAAATCATATTCAAGAAAGAAAGCCAAATTTCTCTCTTGCATTAGTGTACTGTTAATGTCAACTCAAATTTTTAATAAAACCTTAAAGATGAATTCATCCAGTCTTCATCAGTTTGACTATAAGTTGAAATTCTTATAAGCTTTTGATAACATTTTACAAATTTGTATTAAAGCAAAATTAGTACTCTAAGAAAACCCTGTTGTGTTTTTATTCCAATGTTCAATTTATGGAAAAACTGAACAATACTCCTTTAAATTCAGCCAGTGTGTTCACACAGTGTTTCTTTTACAAGATGACTAGTTCACAAACCTTCGACAACTTGCTCAAACCTTTAGCTTCATTCTATTTAAGTCAAAACACGTTTTAACCTTCTGTACTAAGCAAAATGTACATTCTAATGTCTTATAGTGTTTTACTGAAAGCACATTTCATTTTTTCCACAAAGCTTCCATGTAAAACTTTTTCATTAGTTTCAATTACATGTTACTATGTTAGCTCTTAGCAATTTTTTTTTTTTGGTGAAACACCTGGCAGGTAAGTGATTTTAATTTTGTACTAAGTATGAAGCCTAGGACACCAGACACAAGTGCATGTAAAGTCTGACTTTTTAAAGCATAGCCAGGGAGCATGGCTAACTCCACATGTTCCCAGACCTTACCTAGAATCTAGTGACTCCAAAGCAGGTAAGTTGAACAAATTTTAAAAGTCAAAAAAAGCAGTTTATTACTTTAAAGCATTTTACAAACCTAATATCTGACCTGCCTAATTTAGAGCTAATGTCTTTATTTTACCAATAAACTTTAAAACTGTCTTTATTTCTCAAATATTACTAAAGTCATGTGAAGTAAAAGGTATTAGAGTTTTAATTTTTCTGAAAAAAATAATTTATTTAAACATTCATTATTTTAAAGCCAATTAGAGAGCTTTTTTATTTATAAACATCACCCACGACACATAAAAATACACAGAATAGATCCAGTAGTTGTAAGATTTTTCATTTGCCAGTTTTTGGTTTTCTTTTCTCTCTTTTTTTTTTTTTTTTTCACAATGAACTGATGATGTTCATATACATGGATTGTCATCAAATGTTTCAATTTAACAGGAGATTATAGAACACACTTTAACAGTATTCTAATTTGAAGAAAATATATATTTAGGCAAGGATTCATAGTATTTATCTTCTATGTCACTTTTAATTTTGCATTTGTGTACTGTAACATTTCTCTATATAATATTTTTAGTGTGTTACTCATATTTGTAAAGATTACACATATCTCAGAGGTGAAGACTATAAATATTAAATGTATTCATTCTCCAATATTCTGAAGCACTTAAGTCAGAGGAACTAAATTATTCATTCTAATTTGACGACTCACTATCTTGTAACATATTATAATGCTTAGAAGAGCTCAGTAAAACAAAGCTCTAGTTACCTTGAAATTGTTCGTTTTTAAAACTTCATTAGGAAATAAATTTCAGTTCAAATTTTATTAATTATGCCCCTTGTTCTTCCATGTCTTTCCAACATAGGATTAGAAAGACTTTCTTTATAAGATTAGACTCAGGGAATTAGTACCCAATGTTGAAATTGGCTCTCAGGAAAGCTTCCAGAGAGGAAGGCTCCTAGTTGGGGACAGATAATCCTCATTTTTATTATTTTACACCGTTGCTTCCCTGAAAGTAAAGGAGAATCCTTGGGGATCGTGATCTATTTCTCTTCACTTTTTCTGATTTCCCTTCCCATGGTCAGGAATTTTTTTTTTTTTTTTTTTTTTTTTTTTTTTTTTTTTTTTTTTTTTTTTTTTGTAATTAAGTTCTGAAGTGCATGTGCAGATCTTGCAGGATTGATGCATAGGTAAGCACATGTCATGGTGGTTTGCTGCCTGCATCCCCCCATCACCTACATGAGGCACTTCTCCCCATGTTCTTGTGCTGTGTTTTTCAGCTCCATAAAGTCATTTATGTTCTTCTCTAAGCTGATTATTCTAGTTAGCATTTCATCTAACCTTTTTTCAAGGTTTTTAGCTTCTTTGCATTAGGTTAGAACATGTTCCTTTATCTCAGAGAAGTTTGTTATTACACATCTTCTGAAGCCTGCTTCTGTCAATTCATCAAATTCATTCTCCATCCAGTTTTGTTCCCTTGCTGGTTAGGAGTTGTGATCCCTTGGAGGAGGAGAGTCGTTCTGGTCTGTGGCGATTTCATTTTTTGTGTATTTTTTTCTTCCAATCTTTGTGGACTTTTCTAAGTTTGGTCTTTGAAGTGGTGACTTTTGGATGGGATCTCTGAGTGGACATTCTTTCTGTTGATGTTGAAGCTACGTCTTTCTCTCTCTTTCTGTTTTTTTTTTTTTTTTTTTTTTTTTTTTTAGTTTTTCTTCTAACAGGCCTCTCTGCTATAGGACTACTTGAGGTCCACTGGAGACTATGTTTGCCTGGGAATCATCTGTGGGGCTGCAGAATAGCGAGGATTGCTGCCTGTTCCTTTCTCTGGTAGCTTCATCCCAGAAGGTTACCCACCAGATATCAGCCAGAGCTCTCCTCTATGAGGTATCCTTTTGGATATATTGGGGTCAGTGAGCCACTTGAGGAGTCAGTCTCTCCCTTATCTGAGCTCAAGTGTGCTGGGAGCTTCATTGCTCTGTTGAAAGCTGCTGGGTAGGGACGTTTAAGTCTGCTGCAGCATAAGTCACAGCTACCCCTTTCCCAGGTGCTCTGTCCCTGGAAGGTGGGGTTTATTTATAAGTCTCTGATGTGCTGCTGCCTTTTTGTCAGAGGTGTCCTGCTCAGCAAGGAGGGAGCCTAGTGGCAATCTGCCTGTAGAGGCACTGCTGAGCTGCTGTGGGCTCAGTCCAGATGCTGTGTAAACTTTGCTTTTGTTTACACAGGTAAGGTTAGAACTGCCTTGGCATTGACGGATGCCCTTCCCCTCACTGAGCTCCATCATCGCGGGTTGAGCTCAAACTGTTCTGCTGACTGTAAAACTGTCATGCCAGTGTGCTTCAGTTGGCTGGTCTTTGTTGTGGGACACCTGCCACTCAAGGTCACTTGGCTCCCTGCCTTCAGCTCCCCTTTTTTTCTGGGGAGTGGGAGGCTCTGTCTTGCAGGCATTCCAGATGCCAGCCAAAATGGCCACTGAGATTTGTGCTGAAAACTCATGGCACTGGCTGAAGTGGCCTCTTAGATTCATACTGGTCAGCCACAGCGCTTGTTGGCCCAGCTAAAATCTCCTGGTGCGGGATATAAAGACCATGGGACAAGTGCAGTATCTGAACTGAAGTGCAGGAGTGGCTTTAGAAGTTCCCCAATGGCCTCTGTTGGGTAGGAGGGACATCCTCCAGCCAGTTGCACTTCCCAGGTGAGTCAGTGCTCCACCCTGCCTCACTTTGCCCCCCTTAGGCTATGCTCACTGTTCAAGCAGTTCTATTGAGGTGAACCTGGTACTTCAATTGGAAATGCCGAGGTCACTTGCCTTCTGCATTGTTCTCACTGGGAACTGTGCTCCAGAGCAGTTCCTATTCTGCCATCTTGGCAGAAGTATGGAAGCTTCTAAAGAAGCTTTAAGTGCTAGTAAATATAGATTAAATGAATGAATGATAGAAAAGCAAAAGAATTCGAGAAAGAAGGTAGAAGGGAAAAGGAAGAAGAGCCAGAAGAAAATGGAGGAAACCAGTGTGGGGGGGAGGAGAAGAGAGAGAACTAATGGCTGTAATAATTTTATTTAAAAAACATTATCTACAATAATTAGTATCACCCAATAGAAATGTGTTATTTAAGGGGAACACTCAACCCATCAACAATGAAAAGCAGCTAGGACACTGAAATTGATATTCCATATCATCAACTAAGTCAAATATATTTTATTAATAATATTTGATTGATTTATAAGAGAAGTAGCTTTTCTGTTTAGATTTTGAGAGATAATCAAAACAAATGCCAGTGTTTGCTATCCTTTCAAGCTATGTCCTCATGTGTTTTAATTTTAGTGGGATAAGGGAAAAATGACTGTGGATAGTGACATTCCTCGTTACTGTGACAACAGTCTCTCAAAGTTCTCACAGCACAATAATATAGTTTTAAAGACCCATTTATCAAATACTTTCACCCGAAATTGAGAAAATATTTAAGGACAATGAAACCAACTGGTGATTCTATTCTCATCATTTTTTAAGAATTTTTTTAAATTTTACTTTAAGTGCACAGTGTATCTGGCATTTCTCCTCATGTTATCCTTCTGCACCCTCCACTCCCTCCCCACCGCCCACTGTCCCTCTCCTAACCCCCACAACTGCCCCCAGTGTGTGATGCTTTTCTCCCTGAGTTCACGTGTTCTCATTGTTCCACACCCACCTATGAGTGAGAACATGTGGTGTTTGGCTTTCTGTTCTTGTGTCAGTTTCCTGAGAATGATGGTTTCCAGATTCATCTAAGTTCCTATGAAGGACATGAACTCATCGTTTTTTATGGTTGCTTACTATTCCATGGTGTATATGTACCATATTTTCTTTGTCCAGTGCATCATTGATGGGGATTTGGGTTGGTTCCAGGTCTTTGCTATTGTACACAGAACTGCAATGAACATATGTGTGCATGTGTCTTTATAGTAGAACAATTTATAGTTCTTTAGGTATATACCCAATAATGGGATTTCTGGGTAAAATGGAATTTCTATTTCTAGATCCTTGAGAAATCGCCAGACTGCCTTCAACATTGGTTGAACTAATTTACACTCCCCCAACTGTGTAAGAGTGTTCCTATTTGTCCACATTCTCTCCAGCGTCTGTTGTCTCTAGATTTTTTTGATGATCGCCATTCTAACTGGCATGAGATGATATCTCAATGTGGTTTTAGTTTGCATTTCTGAAATGACCACTGATGATGAGCATTTTTTTCATATGTTTGTTGGCCTCATATATGTCTTCTTTTGAGAAGTGTCTATTCATATTCTTTTCCCACTTTCACATGCGGTTGTTTGTTTTTTTCTTGTATATCTATTTTAGTTCCTTGTAGATTCTGGATATTAGCCCTTTGTCAGATGGGTAGATCGCAAACATTTTTTCCCATTCTCTTGGTTGCTGATTTGCTCTAATGGTGATCTCTTTTGCTGTACAGAAGCTGCGGAGGTTAATTAGATCACATTTGTCTATCTTGGCTTTTATTGCTATTGCTTTTGGTGTTTTAGTTAGGAAGTCCATGCCTATGCCTATGTCCTGTGTGGTTTTGCCTACATTTTCTTCCAGAGTTTTTATGGTGTTAGGTTTAATGTTTAAATCTTTGATCCATGTAGAGTTAACTTTAGTGTAAGGTGACAGGTAGGGGTCCAGTTTCTGCTTTCAGCATATTGCTAGCCAGTTTTCCCGACACCATTTATTAAACGTGGAGTCCTTTCCTCATTGGTTGTTTTGCCAGATTTGTCAAAGATCAGATGGTTGTAGATGTGTGGTGTTTCTTCTGGGGTCTCTGTTCTGTTCCATTGGTCTATGTCTCTGTTTTGGTACCAGTACTGTGCTGTTTTGATTACTATAGCCTTGTAGTATAGTTTGAAGTCTGGCAATGTGATGTCCCTAGCTTTGTTCTTTCTGCTTAGAATTGTCTTGGCTATGTGGGATCTCTTGTGATTCTATATGAAATATAAAGTGCTTTTTTTTTTTCAGTTCTGTGAAGAAGTTCATTGGTAGCTTGATGGGGATAGCATTGAATCTATAATTACTTTGGGCAGTATGGCCATTTTCATGATACTGATTCTTCCTAACCCTGAGCATGGAATATTTCTCCATCTGTTTGTCTCCTCTGTTATTTTGTTGACCAGTGGTTTGTAGTTCTCCTTGAAGAGGTCCTTTACATCCTTAGTTGTATTCCTTGGTATTTTATTCTCTTTGTAGCAGTTGTGAATGGGAGTTTACTCTTAATTTGGCTCTCTGTTTGTCTGTTGGTTAATAGGAATGCCTGTGACTTCTACACAATTATTTTGTATCCTGAGACTTTGCTGAAGTTGCTTATCAGTTTCAGAAGATTTTGGACTGAGACGATGGTCTTCTAAATATACAATCATGTCATCTGCAAATAGAGACACTATGACTTCCTTATTTCATAATCGATTACCCTGTATTTCTTTTTCTTGGCTGATTGCTCCGGCTAGAACATCCAATAATATGTTGAATAGGAGTGGTGAGAGAGGGCATCCTTGCCCAGTGCCTGATTTCAAAGGAATTCTTCTGGCTTTTGCCCGTTCAGTATGATATTGAACTGAACAAGCTGTAGGCTTGTCATACATAGCTTTTATCATTTTATGATAAATTCCGTCAGTACCTAGTTTATTGAGAGTTTTTAGCATGAAGGGCTGTTGAATTTTATCAAAGACCTTCTCTGCATCTATTGAGATAATCGTGAATTTTGACTTTGGTTCCTTTATGTGATGGACTACATTTATGGATTTGCATATGTTCAACCAGTCTTGCATTCCTAGGGTGAAGCCTACTTGGTCGTGACAGATAAGCTTCTAGATGTGCTGTTGCAGTCAGTTTGCCAGTATTTTATTGAAGATTTTTTCATCGATATTCATCATGGAGATTGGGCTGAAGTTTTCTTTTTTAGTTGAGTCTCTGCCCGGTTTTGGTATCAGGATGATGTTGGTCTCACAAAATGAGTTAGGGAGGATTCTCTCTCTTCGTATGGATTGATAGTTTCAGAAGGAATGAAACCAGCTTCTTTTTGTATTTCTGGTAGAATTCAGCTGTGAACCCTCTGGACCTGGCCTTTTTTTGGTTGGTAGGCTATTGATTCCTGCCTCTACTTCAGCCCTTGTTATTGATCTACTCAGGGTTTCAACTTCCTCCTGGTTTTGTCTTCGTAGAGTACAAGTGTCAAGGAATTTATTCATTTCGTCCAGATTTACTGGTTTATATGCATAAAGTTATTTGTAGTAATCTCTGATTGTAGTTTGTATTTCTGTGGAGTCAGTGATGATATCCCGTTTATCGTTTTCTATTGCATCTATTTCATTCTTCTCCCTTTTCTTTTTTATTAATCTGGCTAGGGCTCTGTCTATTTTGTTGGTCTCTTCAAAAAATCTGCTCCTGGACTTATTGATTTTATGAAGGGCTTTTTGTGTCTCTGTCTCCTTCAGTTCTGTTCTGATCTTAGTTAATTCTTGTCTTCTGCTAGCTTTTGAGATTTTTTTGACCTTTCTCCTCTAGCTCTTTCAATTTTTACGATAGAGTGTCAATTTTCAATCTCTCCTTGCTTCTCTAGTTGGCATTTATTACTATAAATTGCCTTCTCGACACTGCTTTAAAAGTGTCCTGGAGATTCTGGCACGTTGTGTCTTTGTTCTCATTTGTTTCAAAGAACATCTATATTTCTACCTTCATTTCATTGTTTATCCAGTCGACATTCAGGAGCCAGTTGTTCTATTTTCATGAAGTTCTTGCAGTTCTGAGTTAGTTTCTTAATTCTGAGTTCTAATTTGATTGCATATAATCTGAGAGATTGTTTGTTATGATTTCCTTTGTTTTGCATTTGCTTAGGAGTGATTTATTTCAAATTATGTGGTCAGTTTTAGAGTAGGTGCTGTGTGGTGCTGATCAGAATGTATATTCTATGGATTTGGGTTGGATATTTCTGTAGATGTCTATTAGATCTGCTTGGTCCAGATCTGAATTCAAGTCCTGGACCTCCTTCTTAATTTTCTGTCTCAATGATATGTCTAACAGTGACAGTGGAGTGTTAAAGTCTCCCACTATTATTATGTGGGAGTCTAAGTGTCTTTGTAGGTCATTAAGGACTTCCTTTATGTAACTCGGTGCTACCCTGGTGCTCCTGTATTGACTGCATAAATATTTAGGATCGTTAGCTCTTCTTGTTGCATTGATCCTTTTACCTTTATGTGATGCCCTTCTTTGTGTCTTTTGATCTTTGTTGTTTTAAAGTCCATTTTATCAGAGACTAGGATTTCAGCTCCTGCTTTTTATTTGCTCTCAATTTGCTTGTCACGTCTTTCTGCATCCCTTTATTTTTAGCCTACATGTGTCCTTGCACAAGTGATGAGTTTCCTGAATACAGCACACTGATGAGTTTTGACATTTTATACAATCAGATGGTCTATGTCTTTTAATTGAGTCATTTAGTCCACTTACATTTAAGGATAATTTTGTTATGTGTGAATTGGATACTGCCATTTTGATGCTAGCAGGCTGTTTTGTCCTTTAGTTGACACATTGTCTTCATTGTGTTGATGGTCTTTACCTTTTGGAGTGGCTGTTACTGATTGCTCCTTTCCTTGATTAGTGCTCCTTTCAGGAGCTCTCATAAGGCAGGCCTGGTGGTGAGAAAATCTCTCAGTAATTGCTTGTCCATAAAGGATTTTCTTTCTCCTTCGAATGTGAAACTTAGTTTGGCTGGATATCAAATTCTAGGTTAACAGTTCTTTTCTCTAAGGATGTTGAATATTGGCCCCCACTCTCTTCTGGCTTGTAGGGTTTGTGTGGACAGATCCACTGTGAGTCTGGTGGGATTCCCTTTGTGGATAACCTGACTTTCTCTTTTGCTGCCCTTAGCATTTTTTCCTTCATTTCAACCCTGGTGAATCTGACGATTATGTGCCTTGGGGTTGCTCTTCTTGAGGTATATCTTTGTGGTGTTCTCCATACTTCCTGGACTTGAATAGTGGCCTGCCTTGCTGGGTTGGGGAAGTTCTCCTGGATAATATCCTGAAGAGTGTTTTCCAGCTTGCATTCATTCTTTCTGTACATTGAGGTACGCCTATCAAATATAGATTAGGTGTTTTCACATAATCCCATATTTCTTGGAGGCTTTGTTCATTTCTTTTCACTCTTTTCTCTCTATTCTTGCCTTCTTATTTTACTTCATTGCATTGATTTTCAATCTCTGATATTTTTTATTCTGCTTGGTCAGTTTTGCTTTTGAAACTTTTGTATGCTTCATGAAGTTGTCGTGCTGTATTTTTCAGCTCCATCAAGTCGTTTCTATTCTTCTCTAATCTATTTATTCTAATCAGTATATCATCTAACCTTTTTTCTAGGTTCTTAGTTTCTTTGCATTGGTTAGCACGCGTTCTTTTAGCTCTGAGAAGTTTGTTATTACCCACCTTCTGAAGCCGATTTCTGTCAATTCATCAGATTCATTCCCCATCTATCTTTGATCCTTAGCTGGTGAGGAGTTATGATCCCTTGGATGAGAAGTCTTCTGGTTTTTGGTGTTTTCTTCCTTTTTGCGCTGGTTTCTTCCCATCTTAGTGGCTTTATCTACCTGTGGACTTTGTACTTGGTGACTTTCAGGTGGGGTCTCTAAATGGATGCCCTTTTTATAGATTATAAGTGGAAAGCTATTTCTTTCCACTTAGTTTTCCTACTAACAGGCCCCTCTGCTGCAGGATCACTGGAGGTGCTGTCAAGATCCCACACACCTGGAGATCACCCGTGAGGCTGCAGAACAGCAAGGGTTGCTGCTAGTTTCTGCCTCCGCTATCCTCATACCAGAATGGTACCCACCAGATGTTGGCCTGAGCTTTCCTTTATGAGGTGTCTTTTTGTGTATATGGGGCTCAGAGAATTGCTTGAGGAGACATTCTGTCCCTTATAAGAGCTCAAGTGCAGTGCTGGAAGTTCTGCTGTTTCATGCAGAGCTGCTGGGCTGGTACCTTTAACTCTGCTGCAGCTGAACTCATAACCTGCTGTTTTCCCAGGTGCTCTGTCCTAGGAAGGTCAGCCTTATTTATAAGTTCCTGCCATGCTGCTGCCTTTTTTCTTAGATGCCCTGCCTGGCACAAAGTAGTCTGCATCGGTAGTGGCCAGACTGCCTTGGTATTGGGGGTTGCCCTTCCCCCCACGGAGTTGGGCCATCCCAGTTTCAGCCGCGCTTGTTGTGAAACTCTTAATCCAGAGTGTTTCAGATTTCTTGTCTCGTGGGTGTGGTACCAATCAAGCCAGATCACATCACCTGGTTTCCTGTCTCAGCCCCCTCCCTTTCAGTTGAATGGACAGCTCTGTCTCCCAGGCATTCCAGACACCAGTTGAAATGGCCACCCAAACTTTTGTGAGTTTCTTTGTCCTGATGCATCCCTGGCTGAAACTGCTGAAATGAAAACTTATGACGCTTTTATGCTCAGGAATCTCCTTGTCTGTTGGCAGTGAAAACTTCTTTGGAAATGTAGTGAGCACTCACTCTCTGCACTGTTCTTGCCTGGAACTACATTCTGAAGATGTTCCTATTCAGGCATCTTGGATCTTCCTTAATCTTATGATTTCTAAGAAAAACTCTATAAGTCATATCTTATTTTTTATTAATATTTTGAATTAAAAGCTTCTTTTGTATTATGTGTTTACACCACAGATGTAATGGTGATTTTCTGGAGGATCACTAGAACTAGCATCAGACAACATAGGGAAAATTCTTCACAACATACTATATACATCTGTGTGTATTACACACATGTACATATAAATACACACACACACATATATATACACCTATATACTATATACTATACACACACACACACACACACACACACACTCACACACGTTTATTTTGAAACAGAGTCTCACACAGTCTGTCGCCCAGGTTGGAGTGCAATGGCATGATCTCAGCTCACAGCAACCTCCACCTACTGGTTCACATGATTCTCCTACCTAAACCTTTTGAGTAGCTGGGATTACAGGTGCACACCACCATTCCTGGCTAATTTTTTTTATTTTTAGTAGAGACGAAGTTTCCCTATGCTGGCCACACTGGTCTCGAACTTCTGACCTCGTGATCCATGAACCTCAGCAGCTAGGATTATAGGTGTGAGCCCCAGTGCCCTAGCCACATGTAGAAGTGCAGTACTACATACAACACTGAACATTACATGCTGCTGGGATTACAGGTGTAAGCCACAGTATCCAGCTGCATATATTTTTTTATTTCTCTTTTTAAGAATCCTGATCTTAAATGAGTTCACAGTTGTATGTAGAAGTGCAATGCTTAGATGCAGATGTGTACATATAGAAGGATAGAATACTTAGATGTAACAGTTATGAATAAATGTAATTCTTATAACTGACTATAAAAGTATTAGAAAAGTCATATATTGATAAAACCTTCTTCAGAAAAAGAACTTAAAAACTTAGAGGAACTGCTTCTGTTTAAATATATGCATAGCTAAGGCTCTTACAATGGTGTGGTTTATAGGATAGATATCAGAGTGTAAATCTAATTTTAAAAATGTAGTCAAATGTATTAGTCTTATATTTTATGCCTATGATTATTTTGTAATTCAGAGAAAGGCCTTTCCAATTCCAAAATTCTTTAAAATCCTCTAGTGATTTATTTTTCATGGTGTTTAAATCAATGTTGAAACTTTCTGGAATTTACACTCTATTAGGTTTGAAGTTTTGTCCAAATTTTTTTCAGTAACATATTCACCATGGGAATTCTTTCATTATACAAATATACATCTTATGCTTTAAATTTACAGGAAATTATGATATGTTATTCTATTTTGTGCTAACTAAAATGTTGCTTTGTTGACTTAGAGTTCTCTTAGCCATAAGAAAGAAAAATATCTCTTGCATGAAAATAGCATGTTCTGGGAAAAAAATTGCCTTGCTTAGACTGGAACTAGACACAATTCAACAGCAGAACCTGCTAAGGGAAAAAAAAAATTTGGAGGACATTGAAAGTGTGAAAGAAAAGAATGCTAATATTCTTAAGGCCATAAAATTGGATAAGGAAGAATGAAAAAAGACGGTACTTAAGGAGAGTGGACAGCTTAGCATTTTGACAACGAAGAATAAAATGGTCAGTTCTGAATTGGAGAATGTGAGACACAACTAGGAAATGCTTGAAATAGAAATTCAGTCATGTCCTTGTAGACTGGCTACTGCTCTACATGACTGTGACCAAAGCCAGATAGGAGAAAGCAACTTCTTTCCAGAGAACAAAACCTCAACAGGTTTATTTACAGGAGACAATGAATTCTCATACATCTAACCTGAAAGAGAACAGCAAGATTCTTTCTGAACAACTGTAATGCTTATTGTAAAAATTAACAGCCTAAAAATTCAGCTCCATCACACAAGATAAACTGTGAAAGAAAAGACAGGACAGGCTGCCATCTTTCCTGTTGGAGGAACTTAATTATTCCAACCTGTGGGCATTGGAGAGTGCAAACCGACCAGGGGCAGAAGAGTTCCCGCAGCACAGCACAGCTGCTTTACCAAATCATGGCCAGACTGCTTCTGTTAGCAGGCTCCTGATCCTGTTCCTTCTTACTGAACGGGACCTCCCACCTGGTGCTTACAGCTACCCTCACAGGTGTTCCCTGGCCAATGGAGATTTGAAACATTCCTTAGACAGAGCTCCCACAGAGAAAGGCAGGCCACCATCTTTGATGTTTGGATGACTAGGTTCTGGCCTGAGGGCTTTGTAGAACCCAAGCTGACCAGAGGTGTAAGTGGTAGCTCAGCACAGCAGAGCCACCTTGCAAAAACATAGCCAGACCCTTGTTTAAGTTAATCCTCAACAACATTCCTAATCACTGGGTACAGCCTTTCAACAGGGTCTCTGGCTGCCTTTACTGCTGTTCTCTGGCTGACAGATGTTTCAGGCCTCCCTGAATCAGAGCTTCAAGAGAGAGGACCAGACTGTCATCTTTGCTGTTTAGGTGACTCAGCAATTTCAACCTTGGGACTTCAGAGTGTCTGAGGCAACCAGGGGCTGAAGTGAACCCCCAGCACAGCACAACTGCTCTACAGAAACATGGCCAGACTTTTTTAAAAGCAAGTCTCTGATCTTGTTCCTCCTGACTAGACAAGACTTCTGAACTTGTTTCAGCCACCTCTCGTAGTTGTGTCCAGATTGGCAACAGGATTGTACCTCAGTGGTACAGAGCTCCCAGAGGAAGAGGCAGGCTATTATCTTTGTCTTTTTGCAGGCTTCGCTAGTGATACCTTGATTCGCTGAAAGATATGAGGCAATTAGGGACTGGAGTGGACCCCCAGTATACCACAGCAGCCTTATGGGAAAGTGGCTGAACCGTTACGTGGGTGCTGGTTTCCATATCTCCTCGATGAGCAGGTCCTCCTGGCTTGGGTCTTTATCCAGGACCCCACTGAAACCATCAAGCCAGTAGCAACTTGGCAATTTCTTGGACAGAGCTTCACAGATCGACTGAAATCCTCTCTGCCACTGCCTCTGCAGTGGATCTGCCCTTGTTACCTTCAGAATATCAAGAAAGCAAAGACCCTAAGTGCCATATTGATAACTCTAACAAGCTGCAGTTGACCCAAGGAACAAGGCAGTCCATCTCTTGTGGATACCACATACCCCCCACTGCTTATCACTGGACAGGGAACTCTGGCTTGGGCCCATAGAACAGACCCTCCATCCTTGGATGATTACACTAAGTGATGGCTAACTCACATCTTTCTGGGGTAGAGGCGCAGGAGACAAGCAAAGTGATGGAGTAGGAAGCCAGCTGATGTGAAGCCCAGAGGGCAGGCACAGCTATCTCTCTAGGCTCTACTTGGTCTTATGAGACACTTTATCCCAGCACTTTAGGAGTGTGGAGGTCAGATCAGCCACATCTCATGTGAAGATTGCCCAGCAGAGATCAGGTATGAGATTTTCCCTATTAATAAAAGGAGACTTGCTTAAATAAGTCTGGCCACGTTTTTGTAGAGCAGCTGTGCTGTGCTGGGGCCTCACTTTTCCGAGAGTTATCTGAGGCGTGATATCTACTGGGCATTCTTGCACATGAGATGAAGCTGGTCTGACCTCAGCAATCCTTAGTCTGCTTGCCTCTCCCAGGGCCCCAGCCTGGCCACGCCTGCCTACAGGGCACTCTCAGCTGCCCACACCTTTGTTTCTGTGCCAGTGGACCATGCCTGAGCAGTGAAGAGATGCAGCAAAGCGGACCCTTCAGGCACGCAGCATCCTCTACATTGCCTCTCCATACTGAAGCTCTTTATACACAAACGTCCTACATCACTTTGCTGGTGTGTGTTTACATGAGTAGATTTTGCTGTACTTGCCCTACCAGCACATGGGATTGTAGCACGCACTTCAACCCACACCAACTCCCATTGAAGAAAGAGCCATGGTAGGCAGAGGAACAAAATCACAACCTCTGCCAACACCTTCTCCTTGTGCTAATTCTGTGCACGAAAAGGGAATGCTAATATACGTTGAGTGGTCGTTGCTGCTTAGGGGGTCACAGAGATGGCACCCAGACATGCACAGGCCAGCACCCTGGCCTGAACCAACACTACCTCCAGTGCAACAGCACACACAGCAGGGGTCTTCTGGCCGCCACCAAGCTGTCTTGCCTCCACCACTTCCACCACTGGGCAAATGCCAACAGGGAAGCAGGCAGGTGTGCATCTGCTAGCACTCTGCCAACACCTGCCACATTTTGCTTCCTTCAGTGCAGTAGACTCCAAACTTTGAGGAGCCAGAGAACAAAGTTGAGACCCAATATAAGTTTCCCAGAATTAAAGCACACAGTCCAGGAATTGAGAGATGAATATTGGCCCACTGAAATCCTCCAAAACCAAAGGCAGCTGCCTGCTTCTACCTTAAACCACAATCAAACCCTCCTGATCATCAAACATGATAAAAGAAAAATACCCTGTGCAAAGGTTAGCAACCTCAAAGGTTGAAGTTGAATAAGCTCATAAAGATGAGGAAGAATCAGTGCAAGAACACTGAAACTCAAGAAGTCAGCATGCCTTCTTTCCTCCAGATGATTACATCAACTGTTCAGCCTGTTCAAGTTTTCAGAACTGGCCAGAGGCTGACATGTCTGCAATGATACAAGTAGAATTCAGAATGTGGGTAGAAACAAAGTTCACTAAGTGAAAGAAGTATGTCAACATCCAATGCAAGGAGGCCAAAAATCATTGTAAAACATCGCAGGAGCTAACAGGCAATATATCCAGTATAAACAACATTACTGGTGCTCACTTTGGCAGCACATATATTAAAATTAGAATAATTCAGAGAAGATTAGCATGGCCCCTGATCAAGGAGGACCTAAAAATTCATGAAGCATTGCATATTTGTAGAAAAAATCAATATCGTGAAAATGGCCGTACTACCCAAAGTAATTTATAGATTCAATGTTGTCCCCCTCAAGCTACCAATGACCTTATTCACAGAACTGGAAAAACCCACCTTAAACTTCATATGGAAGCAAAAGAGACTCTGCATAGCCAAGACAATGCTAAGCACAAAGAACAAAGCCAGAGGCATCATGCTACCCGATTTCAAACTATAATAGAAAGCTACAGTAATCAAAACAGCATGGTACTGGTACTAAAACAGAGAAATAGACCAATGGAACAGAACAGAGGTCCTGGTGGCAATGGCACACATCTACAACCATCTCATCTTTGACAAACCTGAGAAAGACAAGCAATGGGAAAAGGATTTCTTGTTTAATAATTGTTGTTGGGAAAACAGGCTACCAGTGTCCAGAAAGCAGAAACTGGACCTCTTCCTTTCACCTTACAGTAGAATTACATCCAGATGGATTAAAGATCTAGACATAGACCTAATGCCATAAAAATCTAGAAAAAAAAATAGGCAAAGCCATTCAGGACATAGGTGTAGGCAAGTACTTCATGACTAAAACACCAAAAGCATTGGCAACAAAAAGGAAAATAGACAAATGGGACCTTATTAAACTCCAGAGCTTATGTACAGCAAAAGAACCCATCATTAGAGTGAGCCAGCAACCAGCAGAATGAGAAACAATTATTGCAATCTACCCATCTGACAAATGGCTGATATCCATAATCTACAAAGAAATAAAGCAGATTTACAAGGAAAAAAACAAGCAAACCCGTTCAAAAGTGGACAAAGGATATAAACAGACACTTTTGAAAAGAAGATATATATGAGGCCAATAAACATGTGAAAAAATACTCATCATCACTGGTTATTAGAGAAATCAAAACCACATTGAGATATCACCTCATGCCAGTTAGAATGGTGACCATTAAAAAATCTGGAGACAACAGATACCAGAGAGCATGTGGAGAAATAGGAACACTTTTACACTGTTGCTAGAAGTACAAACTAGTTGAACCATTGTGGAAGGCAGTGTGGCACTTGCTCAAGGGCCTGGAAATTGTAATTCCATTTGACCCAGCAATCCAATTACTGGGTATATACCCAAAGGATTATAAATCATTCTATTATAAAGACACATGCACACATATGTTCACAGTGGCACTGTTTACAATGGTAAAGAACTGAAAACAGCCCAAATTTCCAGAGATGATAGACTGGACAAGGAAAATGTGACACACATACACCACGGAATATTATGCAGCCACAAAAAACGATGAGTTTGTGTCCTTTGTAGGGACATGAATCAATCTGGAAACCATCATTCTCAGCAAACTGACAGAAGAACAGAAAATCCAACACTGCGTGTTCTCACTCATAGGCAGGTGATGAATAATGAGAACACATGGACACAGGGAGGGGAGCATGACACACTGGGGTCTTTTTGGGGGTGGCCAACAGGGGGACACCAGGGGTTGGGGAGGTCAGGGAGGGATTACCTGAAGAGAAATGCCAGATGTATGTGACGGGATGGAGGCAGGAAACCACATTGCCATGTGTGTACCTATGCAACAATTCTGCATGATCTGCATGTGTACCCTATAACCTGAAGTACAGCTTTTAAAAAAAGAATAAACTGATATGATAGAGCTGAAAAGCACACTACATGAATTTTATAATGCAGCCACATGGTAATTTTGTGTGATTGCCTTATAAAAATTTTTGTAATGTGTGTGGGCACCCAAGGGTGCCCTGTAAGCAGGTATGGGCAGGCTGGGGTCCTGGGAGAGGCAAGCAGACTAAGGAGTGCTGAGGTCAGACCAGCACCATCTCATGTGCAAGACCACCTAGTAGAATAGATCAAGCAAAGGTAAGAGTCTCAGAGCTTGAAAACTGGCTTTCTGAAAGAAAAGAGGCAAGAATGGGGGAAAAGAATGAAAAGGAATGAACAAAACCTTTGAGAAATAAAGGATTATGTAAAAAGGTGAAATGTATGCCTTATTAATGTACCTGAAAGAGATGACAAAAATGTAACCAAATTGGAAAACATATTTCAGAATATCATTCATCAGAATTTCCCCAACTTAGCCAGACAGAACAACATTGAATTCAGGAAATCTAGAGAACCTCATATATGCCACAAGAAGAACATCTCTAAGACACATAATCATCAGGTTCTCCGAGGTCAAAATGAAATAAAAATTGTCAAAGGCAGCTAGGGAGAAAGGCAAGGTCACCTACAAAAGGAATCCCTTCAGACAAACAGTGAACCACTCAGCTGAAATCCCACAAGCCAGAAGAGATATTCAACTACTTAAAGAAAAAAAAATCAACCTGGAACTTCAAGTCCAGCAAAACGAAGTGTCATAAGTGAAGGAGAAATAAGATCATTTTCAGTCAAGCAAATGCTGAGGGAATTCATTACCAGCAGATCTACCTTACAAGAGCTCCTGAAAGTAGAATTTAATATGGAAAGAAAAGATCATCACCAGCCACTACAAAAATGCACTGAATTACACAGACCAGTGATGCTAAAAAACCAACCACATATGCAAGTCTGTGAAGCTACCAATTAGGAGTGTGATGACAGGATCAAATCCTTACATATCATTGCTAACTTTAAATGTAAATGGGCTAAATGCTCCAATTGAAAGACATAGGGCAGCAAGATAGATAAAGAGCCAAGACTCATTTGATTATGCTGTCTTTAAGAGACCCATCTCACATGAACTCCCACACATAGGCTCAAAATGAATGGAGAAAAATCCTTCAAGTAAATGGGAAACAGAAAAAAAGCAGGTGTTGCAATCCTGGTTTCTGACAAAACAGGCTATACGAATACAGATAAAAAGAGAAGGACATGGGCCCGGCACGGTGGCTCAAGCCTGTAATTCCAGCACTTCGGGAGGCCGAGGCGGGCGGATCATGAGGTCAAGAGTACAAGCCAATCCTGGCCAACATGGTGAAACCCCATCTCTACTAAAAATACAAAAAAAAAAAAAAAAAAAAAATTAACTGAGCATGGTGGCATGGTCCTGTAGTCCCAGCTACCTGGGAGGATGAGGCAGGAGAATTGCTTGAACCCAGGACACAGAGGTTGCAGTGAGTTGAGATTGCACCACTGCACTCCAGTCTGGTGCCTGGCAACAGAGCGAGACTCTACCTCAGAAGAAAAAAAAAAAAAAAAAGAGGACATTACCAATATGACCCTGACCTTTGATAAATGTCATTATTGCTTGATACCAACCTGGGCTATCCTTATTGTTCAAACCAATAGGATAGATGATTTGCTGAGGTTTGGGAGCTTCTGCCCTCCGGAGCGTCCCAGATCTCCCAAAATTTGGTTCAGAGCTAAGGCTGATTTTGCTTTACAGCTCCTTTTATGAAGTTTTTCTCATTTCTGGTAAGGAAGACAAGTTGTTCTGCTTCCATGATGGTGGAGAGCAGGCACTTCCTTTCTTGAGTTTCAGCTTGCTTCTGACAGGAAATGTGAGTGTGAATTTTTTCCTACTTCTAAGATGGTAGAGAACAGTCATCAGCCTCAGCCTTATTTCCAAGTAAGTGGCTAAATTAGAGATTTGTCTTAAAATTTTTCCTTAATGACTAAAAGTTAAGATTACCAACCACTTAGTTTTAATTTCTCCTTAACATTATGATACTCAGTAATCATATTTATTGTATATTTTTTATTTTCTTAACTTTTTTATTTATTTATGTTTGGGATTTTGTTGTTATTTCACTTTTCTTTCGTCAATTATGACTATATCTTTCTGACTTGGTCAAATCCAAGGGAATATTCAAATTTTAGGAAGCAAGTCATCTGAATTGGCTAAAACTCTTGTAGCTGCCAAGTACGTATTTTCTAATTCGCAGAAATTTCTTCTTTTTTTTTAACCTAGTTAAAAAAATTTTCTGTCACATTAGGCCATCTTTTACCAGCCAAGGCCAGACTGAAGGAGCAATGGTGACCTTCCAATCCTAAGATTCTGCCCTGTTCCCTACAGCAACCTGAGTTTGGTTCCTAAGTCTAGTTCTTTCTGGTTTGGTATTTGTTACTTTTAAAATATCAGCAGTTTTTCCCAGCTATGATGTGGTAGTAAGAGATTCAAAAGGATTTCCTTTAAGAGCTTCATAATTAAAAGCAGATTGGGGACAAGAGATCCAAGATGCTGATCACTAGCAGCTCGGGATTGTAGCTCCCAGTGAAAGTGCAAAGAACGAGAGGACACCACACCGTCACATGAATTCTTGTTGCTCACGCACCAGGAGATTCCCAGTGGAGGAGCCCCACGGGTCGCTATCGCGACTCTTGTGACCGGCGAGGCGGTTTTGCCGGTGCCTCAGAGCGTCGGTTCTTGGTGCAGTCAGAAAAGCACCATCAATCTTAACACTGCTGATTTAGCGCAGTGGGTTGCTCAGATTTTGGCACTGAGAATCAGTAAGTTGGACATCCACTCAGAAACCCAATTACAAAGACGGTAAATACAAAGACCACAGATGGATAAATTTATATCGAAGGGAAGAAAACAGCCAAAAAAGGCTGAGAATACCCAAGATCAGAACGCCTCTCCCTCAGCAGGGGATCACAGTTCCTCATCAGCCACGGAACAAGGCTTGATGGAGAACGAGTGTGTTCCAATTACAGAAGCAGGCTTCAAAATGTGGATAATGAGAAACTTCTGTGAATTAAAAGAACTTGTTCTAACTCAATCTAAAGAAACAAAGAACTTTAAAAAAAGGTTTGACGAAATCTTAACAAGAATACACAATTTAGAGAGGAATATAAGTGAATTGATGGAGCTGAAAAACACAATATGAGAACTACGTGAAGTATGCACAAGTTTTAACAGCCGAATTGATCAAGCAGAAGAAAGGATATCAGAGGTCGAAGACCAACTCAATGAAATAAAACAGGAAGACAAGATTAGAGTAAAAAGGATAAAGTCGAACGAGCAAAGTCTTCAAGAATTATGGGACTATGTGAAAAGACCTAATCTACGCTTGATAGGTGTACCTGAATGTGACGAAGAGAATGAATCCAAGCTGGAAAATATGCTTCAGGATATTATTCAGGAAAATTTTTCCAACCTAGTAAGGCAGGATAATATTCAACTCCAGGTAATACAGAGAACACCACAAAGATATTCCTCGAGAAGAGCAACTCCAAGGCACATAATCGTCAGATTCACCAGGGTTGAAATGAAGGAGAAAATACTAAGGGCAGCTAGAGAGAAAGGTCAGGTTACCCACAAAGGGAAGACTATCAGACTTACAGCAGATCTCTCAGCAGAAACCCTATAAGCCGGAAGAGAGTGGGGACCAATATTCAACATCCTTAAAGAAAAGAACTTTCAACCAAGAATTTCACATCCAGCCAACCTAAGCTTCATAAGTGAAGGAAAAATAAAGTTTTTTCTGAATAAACAAGGCACTCAGAGATTTCATCACCACTAGACCTGCTTTACAAGAGCTTCTGAAAGAACCACTACACATAGAAAGGAACAAACAGTATCAGCCTTTCTAAAAAATACTAAAAAGAGCATCAATAAAATGAAGAATTTACATCAACTAATGGGCAAAATAGCCAGCTAATATTAAATGACAGTATTAAACTCACATATGTCATTATTAATTCTAAATTTAAATCGACTAAATCCCCCAATCCAAAGACAGACAGCCAATTTGAATAGAAAACTAAAACCCATCAGTATGCTGCATCCAGACCCATCTCACATTCAAGGATACACAAAGACTCAAAACAAGGGATGGAGAAAGATTTACCAACCAAACAGAGAGCAAAAATAAATAAATAAAAAGCAGAAGTTAAAATTTTTGCCTCTGACAAAATAGTCGTTAAAGCAACAAAGATCAAAAGAAGCAAAGAAGGACATTATACAATGATAAAAGGATCAATGCAACAACAAGAAGAGCTAAAGATCCTAAATATATACGCACCCAATACAGGAATACCCAGACATACAAGACTAATAAAGAGACTTAGACTCCCACACAATAATAGTGGGAGACTTCAACATTATTGTTAGACAGATCAATGAGACAGAAAATTAACAACGATATCCAGGACTTGAACTCAGATCTGGAACACGTAAGCATAATTAACATTTATAGAACTCTTCACTTTAAATACACAAAATATACACTGTTATCAGTACCACATCATATCAACTTACAAGTTTAAACGAAATGTTGGTTGGCTCCTTGTTTGTTATTCTGTTCCCTCATTTTCTTTTATGTCTCCATTATAGGACAATTGTAGGCATACCCATATTTAGATTGCATTCTAGCCTGGGCAATAAAGCAATACCCCCATCCTCTCTCCCTCTTCCTCTTTCTCTTTCTTCCTCTTCTTTATGCTTTTTCTTAAAAAAAAAAAAAAAAAAAAAGTAGCTGGGCACGGTGGCTCAAGCCTGTAACCCCAGCACTTTGGGAGGCTGAGGCGGGTGGATCACGAGAAAAAAAAAAAAAAAAAGCAGATTTCTTATTCTTATTATTATTATGCTTTAAATTCTGTGGTACATGTGCATGTTTGTTACATGGGTATACACATACCATGGGGGCTTCTTGCACCCATCAACCCATGATCTACCTTAGGTATTTCTCCTAATGCTATTCCTCTCCTAGGCCCAACCGCAACAGGCCCCGGTGTGTGATATTTTCCTCCCTGTGTCTATGTACTCTCACTGTTCAACTCCCACTTATGAGTGAGAACATGTGGTGTTTGGTTTTCTGTTCTTGTGTCAGTTTGCTGAGAATGATGGTTTCTAGCTTCATCCATGTCCCTGAGAAGGACACAAACTCACCCTTTTTCATGGCTCTATAATATTTCATGGTGTATATGTGCCACATTTTCTTCATCCAGTTTATTATTGATGGACATTTGGGTTGGTTCCAAGTTTTTGCTGTTGTGAACAGTGCCACAGTAAACATACATGTGCATATGTCTTTGTGGTAGAATGATTTATAATCCTGTGGTTATATACCCAGTAATGGGATTGCTGGGTCCAATGGCATTTCTATTTCTAGATTGTTGAGGAATCACCACACTGTCTTCCACAATGGTTGAACTAATTTACACTCCCACCAACAGTGTAAAAGAGTTCCTATATCTCTACATCCTCTCCAGCATCTGTTGTTTTCTGACGTTTTAAATGATTGTTTTTCTGAAATGACAAGTGATGATGAACTTTTCATTATATGTTTGTTGGCTTCATAAATGTCTTCTTTAGAGGAGTGTCTGTTTATATTCTTTGCCTACTTTTTGATGGAGTTGTTTTTTTTCTGGTAAACTTAAGTTCTTTATAGATTCTGCATATTAGTCCTTTGTCAGATGGATAGATTGCAAAAATTTTCTCCCACTCTGTGGGTTGCCCATTCACTTCGATGATAGTTGTGTTTTGTTTCATTTTAGTTTTCTGTGCAGAAGCTTTTTAGTTTAATTAGATCTCATTTGTCAATTTTGACATTTGTTGCCATTGCTTTTGGTGTTTTAGTCATGAAGTCTTTGCCTATGCCTATGTTCTGAATGGTATTGCCCAGGTTTTTTTCTAGGGTTTTTATACTTTTGGGTCTTCACTTTTAGTCTTTTATCCATCTTGTGTTAATTTTTGTATAAGGTGTAATTAAGGGGTCCAGTTTCAGTTTTCTGCATATGGCTACCCAGTTTTCCCAACACCTTTTATTAAATAGGTAATCCATTCCCGACTGTTTTTTTGGTCTAGTTTGTCAAAGTTCAGATGGTTGTAGATGTGTGGCATTATTTTTGAGGGCTCTGTCCCATTCCAGTGCTCTATATATCTGTGTTGGTTCCAGTACCATGCTGTTTTGGTTACTGTAGTTTGGTAGTATAGTTTGAAGTCAGGTAGCATGATGTCTCCAGTGATGTCCTGTTTGCTTTGCTATGTGGGCTCTTTTTTCATCCCATATGAAATTAAAGGCAGTTTTTGGCAATTCTGTAAAGAAAGTCACTGGTAGCTTGATGGGAATAGCATTGAATCTATGAATTAGTTTGAACCATGGGGCCATTTTTATAATGCTGATTTTTTTTGTATCCATGAGCATGGATTTTTAAAATGTGTTTGTGACCTCTCTTATTTCTTTGAGCAATGGTTTGTAGTTCTCCTTTAAGAAGAACTTTGAGTACGGACCCAGGAAGGACAAGGCAGTGGTCTTGGTTCTCCGTGAGTCCATGCTTAACATTGAACTTATATCCCTTTAAATACCAGCTGTTTCTCCAATTTAAGTTCATAGTAGTTGTAACTGATGGGTTGCCATAGGTTGTAGCTTGACTTATACCATGGAATTCATTCAAATTGCATATATAAACAGTTTCAGTATTGGCTGATTTAGAATGACAGTCTGATAAAATGTTTTCTTGGTATTCAATTAAGTTTTCTTCTACTTGGGTAGGAGTTTTAAAAAAAAGTAAGTTTTTTCATTAAAATTCCAGGAAATCTTACACAGTCCTTAAACTATTTGGGATTATTTGACAAATGATGTGATTCTAAAGTTTCCAGAAATCTGTATTCAAGAGCTCTTTTTCGTGGTCTTTCCATTATTTCAGGAACCTTCTAAAAGACACCATATTCTAGAACATTTTGTGCTTGTGAAGTTTTCAGAAACTGCATCAGTATTAAGCAGTTAAATGTGGAAATGATGTTAAATAGTTATAGTTACATGATTGACAAGAAAATTTGTTCATTTCTGTGGTCTACAGTTTGTCATGGAAACAATATAATTGATAGCATATATTTTGACGTATTACAATTTTAGGAATTTCATACCATTTTCAAACGTATATGAACATTGATTACAATATAATCTGAAAAAGGTAAAATATTTCTTATTTTGACAGTGCTCCTTATGTAAAAACATGTCAAATAATTCCATATACTTCTATTTTGGATTTTTCAGTGCCCTCTTGTGCATTCCAAATTAAGAAGTCAAAAAGACTTAATTTTGAAGATAAAATTGGATTTGGGGAAGTGTATCAAATATATTAATATTCATATAAATATACTAAAGGCCTAAAACACTTGATATAAAATGGAATGCCAGGTCACAGTAAGTCATTCATTTAGCCAAAATGGTAACTCAAAAAATGTTTAAAGGCAAAAGCCTTTACTCCTTGATAGAAGACTCAGCTTCTCAAGCAGTGTGTGTCTTTCCCTTCTTTTTCCTGTAATTTATTTGAGGAGAGACAGAAATCTTTTTCATTCTTTAATATTATGTTAAAATCATATTCAAGAAAGAAAGCCAAATTTCACTCTTGCATTAGTGTACTGTTAATGTCAACTCAAATTTTTAATAAAACCTTAAAGATGAATTCATCCAGTCTTCATCAGTTTGACTATAAGTTGAAATTCTTATAAGCTTTTGATAACCTTTTACAAATTTGTATTAAAGCAAAATTAGTGCTCTAAGAAAACCCTGTTGTGTTTTTATTCCAGTGTTCAATTTATGGAAAAACTGAACAATACTCCTTTAAATTTAGCCAGTGTGTTCACACGGTGTTTCTTTTACAAGATGACTAGTTCACAAACCTTCCACAACTTGCTCAAACCTTTAGCTTCATTCTATTTAAGTCAAAACACTTTTTAACCTTCTGTACTAAGCAAAATTTACATTCTAATGTCTTATAATGTTTTACTGAAAGCACATTTCATTTTTTCCACAAAGCTTCCATGTAAAACTTTTTCATTAGTTTCAATTACATGTTACTATGTTAGCTCTTAGCAATTTTTTTTTTTTTTTTTTTTTTTTTGTGAAACACCTGGCAGGTAAGTGATTTTAATGTTGTACTAAGTATGAAGCCTAGGACACCAGACACAAGTGCATGTAAAGTCTGACTTTTTAAAGCATAGCCAGGGAGCATGGCTAACTTCACATGTTCCCAGAATCTAGTGACTCCAAAGCAGGTAAGTTGAGCAAATTTTAAAAGTCAAAAACAGCAGTTTATTACTTTAAAGCATTTTACAAACCTAATATCTGACCTGCCTAATTTAGAGCTAATGTCTTTATTTTACCAATAAACTTTAAACCTGTCCTTATTTCTCAAATATTACTTAAGTCCTGCGAAGTAAAAGGTACTAGAGTTCTTATTCTTCTGAAAAAATTAATTTGATTTAAACATTCATTATTTTAAGCCAATTAAAGACCTTTTTTATTTATAAACATCACCCACAACACATAAAATACACAGAATAGATCCAGTAGTCGTAAGATTTTTCATTTGCCAGTTTTTGGTTTTCTTTTTTCCTTTTTTTTTTTTTTTTTTTTTTTTTTTACAGTGAACTGATGATATTCATATACATAGATTGCCATCAAATGTTTCAATTTAACAGGAGATTATAGAACACACTTTAACAGTATTCTAATTTGAAGAAAATATATATTTAGGTAAGGATTCATAGTATTTATCTTTTATATCACTTTTAATTTAGCATTTGTGTACTGTAACATTTCTATATATAATATTTTATGTATGTTACTCGTGTTTGTAAAGATTACACATATCTCAGAGGTGAAGACTGTAAATATTAAATGTATTCATTCTCCTATCTTCTGAAGCACTTAAGTCAGAGGAACTAAATTATTCATTCTAATTTGACAACTCACTATCTTGTAACATATTATAATGCTTAGAAGAGCAAAGCTCTAGTTACCTTGAAATTGTTTGTTTTTAATACTTCATTAGGAAATAAATTCCAGTTCAAATTTTTTTAATTATGCCCCTTGTTCTTCCATGTCTTTCCAACATAGGATTAGAAAGACTTTCTTTATAAGACGAGACTCAGGGAATTAGTACCCCATGTTGAAATTGGCTCTCAGGAAAGCTTCCAGAGAGGAAGTCTTCTAGTTGGGGACTGATAATCCTCATTTTTATTACTGTACACTGTTACTTCCCTGAAAGTAAGGGAGAATCCTTGGGGATTGTGATCTATCTCTCTTCACTTTTCCTGATTTCCCTTCCCATGGTCAGGAATTTTTTTTTTTTTTTTTTTTTTGTAATTAAGTTCTGAAGTGCATGTGCAGATCTTGCAGGACTGATGCATAGGTAAGCACATGTCATGGTGGTTTGCTGCCTGCATCCCCCCATCACCTACATGAGGCACTTCTCCCAATGTTCTTGTGCTGTGTTTTTCAGCTCCGTGAAGTCATTTATGTTCTTCTCTAAGCTGATTATTCTAGTTAGCATTTCATCTAACCTTTTTTCAAGGTTTTTAGCTTCTTTGCATTAGGTTAGAACATGTTCCTTTATCTCAGAGAAGTTTGTTATTACACATCTTCTGAAGCCTGCTTCTGTCAATTCATCAAATTCATTCTCCATCCAGTTTTGTTCCCTTGCTGGTTAGGAGTTGTGATCCCTTGGAGGAGGAGAGTCGTTCTGGTCTGTGGCGATTTCATTTTTTGTGTGTTTTTTTGTTCCAAACTTTGTGGATTTTTCTACGTTTGGTCTTTGAAGTTGGTGACTTTTGGATGGGATCTCTGAGTGGACATGCCTTCTGTTGATGTTGAAGCTACTTCTTTCTCTTTTTTTTTTTTTTTTTCAGTTTTTCTTCCAACAGGCCTCTCTGCTATAGAACTACTGGAGGTCCACTGGAGACTGTGTTTGCCTGGGAATCACCTGTGGTGCTGCAGAACAGCAAAGATTGCTGCCTGTTCTTTCCTCTGGTAGCTTCATCCCAGAAGGGTACCCACCAGATATCAGCCAGAGCTCTCCTCTATGAGGTATCTTTTTGGATATATGGGGGTCAGTGAGTCACTTGAGGAGTCAGTCTCTCTCTTATCTGAGCTCAAGTGTTGGGCTGGGAGCTTCATTGCTCCGTTGAGAGCTGCTGGGCAGGGACGTTTAAGTCTGCTGCAGCAGAACTCACAGTTACCCCTTTCCCAGGTGCTCTGTTCCTGGAAGGTGATGTTTTATTTATAAGTCTCTGATGTGCTGCTGCCTTTTTGTGTCAGAGGTGTCCTGCTCAGCAAGGAGGGAGCCTAGTCGCAATCTGCCTGTAGAGGCACTGCTGAGCTGCTGCGCGCTCAGTCCAGATGCTGTGTAAACTTTGCTTTTGTTTACACAGGTAAGGTTAGAACTGCCTCGGCATCGGCGGATGCCCTTTCCCCCACTAAGCTCCATCATCCCGGGTTGAGCTCAAACTGTTCTGCTGACTGCAAAACTGTCATGCCAGTGTGCTTCAGTTGGCTGGTCTTTGTTGTGGGACACCTGCCACTCAAGGTCACTTGGCTCCCTGCCTTCAGCTCCCCTTTTTTCTGGGGAGTGGGAGGCTCTGTCTTGCAGGTGTTCCAGGTGCCAGCCAAAACGGCCACTGAGATTTGTGCTTAAAACTCATGGCACTGGCTGAAGTGGCCTCTCAGATTCGTGCTGGTCAGCCACAGCGCTTTTTGGCCCAGCTAAAATCTCCTGGTGCGGGATATAAAGACCATGGGAGAAGTGCAGTATCTGAACTAAGTGCAGGAGTGGCTTTAGAAGTTTCCCGATGGCCTCTGTTGGGTAGGAGGGACATCCTCCAGCCAGTTGCACTTCCCAGGTGAGTCAGTGCTCCACCCTGCCTCAGTTTGCCCCCCTTAGGCTATGCCCACTGTGCAAGCAGTTCCATTGAGGTGAACCTGGTACCTCGGTTGGAAATGCCGAGGTCACTTGCCTTCTGCATTGTTCTCACTGGGAACTGTGCTCCAGAGCAGTTCCTATTCTGCCATCTTGGCAGAAGTATGGAAGCTTCTAAAGAAGCTTTAAGTGCTAGTAAATACAGATTAAATGAATGAATGATAGATAAGCAAAAGAATTCGAGAAAGAAGGCAGAAGGAAAAAGGAAGAAGAGCCAGAAGAAAATGGAGGAGACCAGTGTGGCAGGGGGGAGGAGAAGAGAGAGAACTAATGGCTGTAATAATTTTATTTTTAAAACATTATCTACAATAATTAATATCACCCAATAGAAAAGTGTTATTTAAGGGGAACACTCAACCCATCAGCAATGAAAAGCAGCTAGTTCACTGAAATTGATATTCCATATCATCAACTAAGTCAAATATATTTTATTAATAATATTTGATTGATGAGAGAAGTAGCTTTTCTGTTTCTATTTTGGAGAGATAATCAAAACAAATGCCAGTGTTTACTATCCTTTCAAGCCATATCCTCATATGTTTCAATTTTAGTTGGATAAGGGAAAAATGACTGTGGATAGTGACAATCCTCATTGCTGTGACAACAGTCTCTCAAAGTTCTCACAGCACAATAATATAGTTTTACAGACCCATTTATCAAATACTTTCACCCGAAATTGAGAAAATATTTAAGGAGAATGAAACCAACTGGTGATTCTATTCTCATCATTTTTTAAGAATTTTTTTTAAATTTTACTTTAAGTGCATAGTGTATCTGGCATTTCTCCCCAAGTTATCCTTCCGCACCCTCCACTCCCTCGCCACCCTCCACTGTCCCTCTCCTAACCTCCACAACTGCCCCCAGTGTGTGATGCTTTTCTCCCTGAGTTCACGTGTTCTCATTGTTCCACACCCACCTATGAGTGAGAACATGTGGTGTTTGGCTTTCTGTTCTTGTGTCATTTTCCTGAGAATGATGGTTTCCAGATTCATCCAAGTTCCTGTGAAGAACACGAACTCATCGTTTTTTATGGCTGCTTACTATTCCATGGTGTATATGTACCACATTTTATTTGTCCAGTCTATCATTGATGGGCATTTGGGTTGGTTCCAGGTCTTTGCTATTGTACACAGAACTGCAATGAACATATGTGTGCATGTGTCTTTATAGTAGAACAATTTATAGTTCTTTAGGTATATACCCAATAATGGGATTGCTGGGTAAAATGGAATTTCTATTTCTAGATCCTTGAGAAATCGCCACACTGCCTTCCACAATGGTTGAACTAATTTACACTCCACTCCCCCAACTGTGTAAGAGTGTTCCTATTTGTCCACATTCTCTCCAGTATCTGTTGTCTCTAGATTTTTTTGATGATCGTCATTCTAAATGGCATGAGATGGTATCTCAATGTGGTTTTGGTTTGCATTTCTGAAATGACCACTGATGATGAGCATTTTTTCATGTTTCTTGGCCTCATATATGTCTTCTTTTGAAAAGTGTCTGCTCATATCCTTTTCCCACTTTTACATGGGGTTGTTTGCTTTTTTTCTTGTATATCTATTTTAGTTCCTTGTAGATTCTGGATATTAGCCCTTTGTCAGATGGGTAGATCACAAATATTTTTTCCCATTCTCTTGGTTGCTGATTCACTCTAATGGTGATCCTTTTGCTGTACAGAAGCTGTGGAGGTTAATTAGATCACATTTGTCTATCTTGGCTTTTATTGCTATTGCTTTTGGTGTTTTAGTTAGGAAGTCCATGCCTATGCCTATGTCCTGTATGGTTTTGCCAACATTTTCTTCTAGAGTTTTTATGGTGTTAGGTTTTATGTTTAAATATTTGATCCATCTGGAATTAATTTCAGTGTAAGGTGACAGGTAGGGGTCCAGTTTCTGCTTTCAGCATATTGCCAGCGAGTTTTCCAGACATGATTTATTAAACGTGGAGTCCTTTCCTCATTGGTTGTTTTGCCAGGTTTGTCAAAGATCAGATGGTTGTAGATGTGTGGTGTTTCTTCTGGGGTCTCTATTTTGTTCCATTGGTCTATGTCTCTGTTTTGGTACCAGTACCATGCTGTTTTGATACCAGTACCATGCTGTTTTGATTACTATAGCCTTGTAGTATAGTTTGAAGTCTGGCAATGTGATGTCCCTGGCTTTGTTTTCTGCTTAGAATTGTCTTGGCTGTGAGGGATCTCTTGTGATTCCATATGAAGTAGAAAGTGTTTGTTTTTTTTTTTCAGTTCTGTGAAGAAGTTCATTGCTAGCTTGATGGGGATAGCATTTGGGCAGTATGGCCATTTTCATGATACTGATTCTTCCTAACCCTGAGCATGGAATATTTCTCCATCTGTTTGTGTCCTCTGTTATTTTGTTGAGCAGTGGTTTGTAGGTCTCCTTGAAGAGGTCCTTTACATCCTTTTTTAGTTGTATTCCTTGGTATTTTATTCTCTTTGTAGCAGTTGTGAATGGGAGTTTACTCATGATTTGGCTCTCTGTTTGTCTGTTGGTATATAGGAAGACCTGTGACTTCTACACAATTATTTTGTATCCTGAGACTTTGCTGAAGTTGCTTATCAGTTTCAGAAGATTTTGGACTGAGACGATGGTCTTCTAAATATACAATCATGTCATCTGCAAATAGAGACACTATGACTTCCTTATTTCATAATCGATTACCCTGTATTTCTATTTCTTGGCTGATTGCTCTGGCTAGAATATCCAATAATATGTTGAATAGGAGTGGTGAGAGAGGGCATCCTTGTCCAGTGCCTGTTTTCAAAGGAATTCTTCCAGCTTTTGCCCTTTCATTATGATATTGAACTGAACAAGCTGTAGGCTTGTCATACATAGATTTTATCATTTTATGCTAAATTCCGCCAGTACCTAGTTTATTGAGAGTTTTTACCATGAAGCACTGTTGAATTTTATCAAAGACCTTCTCTGCATCTATTGAGATAATCATGTGGTTTTGGACTTTGGTTCCTTTATGTGATGGACTACATTTATGGATTTGCATATGTTCAACCAGCCTTGCATTCCTGGGGTGAAGCCTACTTGGTCGTGACAGATAAGCTTCTAGATGTGCTGTTGCAGTCAGTTTGCCAGTATTTTATTGAAGATTTTTTCATCGATATTCATCATGGAGATTGGGCTGAAGTTTTCTTTTTTAGTTGAGTCTCTGCCCGGTTTTGGTATCAGGATGATGTTGGTCTCACAAAATGAGTTAGGGAGGATTCTCTCTCTTCGTATTGATTGATAGTTTCAGAAGGAATGAAACCAGCTTCTTTTTGTATTTCTGGTAGAATTCATCTGTGAACCCTCTGGACCTGGACTTTGGTTGGTAGGCTATTGATTCCTGCCTCTACTTCAGCCCTTGTTATTGATCTACTCAGGGTTTCAACTTCCTCCTGGTTTCGTCTTGGTAGAGTACAAATGTCGAGGAATTTATTCATTTCATCCAGGTTTACTGGTTTATATGCATAAAGTTATTTGTAGTAATCTCTGATTGTAGTTTGTATTTCTGTGGAGTCAGTGGTGATATCCCCTTTATCATTTTCTATTGCATCTATTTCATTCTTCTCCCTTTTCTTTTTTATTAATCTGGCTAGGGCTCTGTCTATTTTGTTGATCTCCTCAAAAAATCTGCTCCTGGATTTATTGATTTTACGAAGGGCTTTTTGTGTCTCTGTCTCCTTCAGTTCTGTTCTGATCTTAGTTAATTCTTGTCTTCTGCTAGCTTTTGAGATTTTTTTGACCTTTCTCTTCTAGCTCTTTTAATTTTTACAATAGAGTGTCAATTTTAGATCTTTCCTTGCATCTCTAGTTGGCATTTGTTACTATAAATTGCCTTCTCGACACTGCTTTAAAAGTGTCCCAGAGATTCTGGCACGTTGTGTCTTTGTTCTCATTTGTTTCAAAGAACATCTTTATTTCTGCCTTCATTTCATTGTTTATCCAGTCGACATTCAGGAGCCAGTTGTTCTATTTTCATGAAGTTCTGCAGTTCTGAGTTAGTTTCTTAATTCTGAGTTCTAATTTGATTGCATACGGTCTGAGAGACGGTTATGATTTCCTTTGTTTTGCATTTACTTAGGAGTGATTTATTTCAAATTATGTGGTCAGTTTTAGAGTAGGTGCTGTGTGGTGCTGATCAGAATGTATATTCTATGGATTTGGGTTGGATATTTCTGTAGATGTCTATTAGGTCTGCTTGGTCCAGATCTGAGTTCATGTCCTGGACCTCCTTCCTAATTTTCTGTCTCAATGATATGTCTAACAGTGACAGTGGAGTGTTAAAGTCTCCCACTATTATTATGTGGGAGTCTAAGTGTCTTTGTAGGTCATTAAGGACTTCCTTTATGTAACTCGGTGCTACCCTGGTGCTCCTGTATTGACTGCATAAATATTTAGGATCGTTAGCTCTTCTTGTTGCATTGATCCTTTTACCTTTATGTGATGCCCTTCTTTGTGTCTTTTGATCTTTGTTGTTTTAAAGTCCATTTTATCAGAGACTAGGATTTCAGCTCCTGCTTTTTATTTGCTCTCAATTTGCTTGTCACGTCTTTCTGCATCCCTTTATTTTTAGCCTACATGTGTCCTTGCACAAGTGATGAGTTTCCTGAATACAGCACACTGATGAGTTTTGACATTTTATACAATCAGATGGTCTATGTCTTTTAATTGAGTCATTTAGTCCACTTACATTTAAGGATAATTTTGTTATGTGTGAATTGGATACTGCCATTTTGATGCTAGCAGGCTGTTTTGTCCTTTAGTTGACACATTGTCTTCATTGTGTCGATGGTCTTTACCATTTGGTACATTTTTGGAGTGGCTGTTACTGATTGCTCCTTTCCTTGATTAGTGCTCCTTTCAGGAGCTCTCATAAGGCAGGCCTGGTGTTGAGAAAATCTCTCAGTAATTGCTTGTCCATAAAGGATTTTCTTTCTCCTTCGAATGTGAAGCTTAGTTTGGTCGGATATTAAATTCTAGGTTGACAGTTCTTTTCTCTAAGGATGTTGAATATTGGCCCCCACTCTCTTCTGGCTTGTAGGGTTTGTGTGGAGAGATCCGCTGTGAGTCTGGTGGGCTTCCCTTTGAGGATAACCTGACTTTCTCTTTTGCTGCCCTCAGCATTTTTTCCTTCATTTCGACCCTGGCGAATCTGACGATTATGTGCCTTGGGGTTGCTCTTCTTGAGGTATATCTTTGTGGTGTTCTCCATACTTCCTGGACTTGAATAGTGGCCTGCCTTGCTGGGTTGGGGAAGTTCTCCTGGATAATATCCTGAAGAGTGTTTTCCAGCTTGCATTCATTCTTTCTGTACATTGAGGTACGCCTATCAAACGTAGATTAGGTCTTTTCACATAATCCCATATTTCTTGGAGGCTTTGTTCATTTCTTTTCACTCTTTTCTCTCTATTCTTGCCTTCTTATTTTACTTCATTGCATTGATTTTCAATCTCTGATATTTTTTATTCTGCTTGGTCAGTTCTGCTTTTGAAACTTGTGTATGCTTCATGAAGTTGTTGTGGTGTGTTTTTCAGCTCCATCAAGTCGTTTCTATTCTTCTCTAACTATTTATTCTAATCAGTATATCATCTAACCTTTTTTCTAGGTTCTTAGTTTCTTTGCATTGGGTTAGCACATGTTCTTTTAGCTCTGAGAAGTTTGTTATTACCCACCTTCTGAAGCCGATTTCTGTCAATTCATCAGATTCATTCTCCATCTATCTTTGATCCTTAGCTGGTGAGGAGTTATGATGCCTTGGATGAGAAGAAGTCTTCTGGTTTTTGGTGTTTTCTTCCTCTTTGCGCTGGTTTCTTCCCATCTTAGTGGCTTTATCTACCTGTGGACTTTGTACTTGGGGACTTTCAGGTGGGGTCTCTAAATGGATGCCCTTTTTATTGATGTTGAAGCTATTTCTTTCCACTTAGTTTTCCTACTAACAGTCCAGCCCCTCTGCTGCAGGATCACTGGAGGTGCTGTCAAGATCCCACTCACCTGGAGATCACCCGTGGGGCTGCAGAACAGCAAGGGTTGCTGCCAGTTTCTGCCTCCGCTATCCTCATACCAAAATTGTATCCACCAGATGTTGGCCTGAGCTTTCCTTTATGAGGTGTCTTTTTGTGTATATGGGGCTCAGAGGATTGCTTGAGGAGACATTCTGTCCCTTATAAGAGCTCAAGTGCTGTGCTGGAAGTTCTGCTGTTTCATGCAGAGCTGCTGGGCTGGTACCTTTAACTCTGCTGCAGCTGAACTCATAACCTGCTGTTTTCCCAGGTGCTCTGTCCTAGGAAGGTCAGCCTTATTTATAAGTTCCTGCCATGCTGCTGCCTTTTTTCTTAGATGCCCTGCCTGGCACAAAGTAGTCTGCATCGGTAGTGGCCAGACTGCCTTGGTATTGGGGGTTGCCCTTCCCCCCACGGAGTTGGGCCATCCCAGTTTCAGCCGCGCTTGTTGTGAAACTCTTAATCCAGAGTGTTTCAGATTTCTTGTCTCGTGGGTGTGGTACCAATCAAGCCAGATCACATCACCTGGTTTCCTGTCTCAGCCCCCTCCCTTTCAGTTGAATGGACAGCTCTGTCTCCCAGGCATTCCAGGCACCAGTTGAAATGGCCACCCAAACTTTTGTGAGTTTCTTTGTCCTGATGCATCCCTGGCTGAAACTGCTGAAATGAAAACTCATGGCACTTTTATGCTCAGGAATCTCCTGGTCTGTTGGCATTGAAAACTTCTTTGGAAATGTAGTGAGCACTCACTGCACTGTTCTTGCCTGGAACTACATTCCGAAGATGTTCCTATTCAGGCATCTTGGATCTTCCTTAATCTTATGATTTCTAAGAAAAACTCTATAAGTCGTATCTTAATTATTATTAATATTTTGAATTAAAAGCTTCTTTTGTATTATGTGTTTACACCACAGACGTAACGGTGATTTTCTGGAGGATCACTAGAACTAGCATCAGACAACATAGGGAAAATTCTTCACAATATACTATATACATCTGTGTGTATTACACACATGTACATATAAATACACACACACACATATATATACACACCTATATACATACACACACACACACAAACACACACACACACACACACACGTTTATTTTGAAACAGAGTCTCACACAGTCTGTCGCCCAGGTTGGAGTGCAATGGCATGATCTCAGCTCACAGCAACCTCCACCTCCTGGTTCACATGATTCTCCTACCTAAACCTTTTGAGTAGCTGGGATTACAGGTGCACACCACCATTCCTGGTTATTTTTTTTATTTTTAGTAGAGATGAAGTTTCCCTATGCTGGTCACACTGGTCTCTAACTTCTGACCTCGTGATCCATGCACCTCAGCAGATAGGATTATAGGTGTGAGCCACTGCTCCCAGCCACATGTAGAAGTGCAGTACTACATACAACACTGAACATTACATGCTGCTGGGATTACAGGTGTGAGCCACAGTATCCAGCTGCATATATTTTTTTTATTTCTCTTTTTAAGAATCCTGATCTTAAATGAGTTCACAGTTGTATGTAGAAGTGCAATGCTTAGATGCAGATGTGTACATACAGGATACAATACTTAGATTTAAGTTATGAATAAATGTAATTCTTATAACTGACTATAACAGTATTAGAAAAGTCATATATTGATAAAACCTTCTTCAGAAAAAGGAACTTAAAAACTTAGAGGAACTGCTTCTGTTTAAATATATGCATAGCTAAGGCTCTTACAATGGTGTGGTTTATAGGATAGATATCAGAGTGTAAATCCAATTTTAAAAACGTAGTCAAATGTATTAATCTTATTTTTTATGCCTATGATTATTTTGTAATTCAGAGAAAGGCTTTTCCAATTCTGAACTTCTTTAAAATCCTCTAGTGATTTATTTTTCATGATGTTTAAATCAATATTGAAACTTTCTGGAATTTACACTCTATTAGGTTTGAAGTTTTGTCCAACTTTTTTTCAGTTACATATTCACCATGGGAATTCTTTCATTATACAAATATACATCTTATGCTTTAAATTCAGAGGAAATTATGATATGTTATTCTATTTGGTGCTAACTAAAATGTTGCTTTGTTGACTTAGAGTTCTCTTAGCCATAAGAAAGAAAAAGACCTCTTGCATTAAAATAGCATGTTCTGGGGAAAAATTGCCATGCTTAGACTGGAAATAGACAAAATTCAACAGCAGAACCTGCTAAGGGAAAAAAATCTTTGGAGGACATTGAAAGTGTGAAAGAAAAGAATGCTAATATTCAAAAGGCTATAAAATTGGATAAGGAAGAATGAACAAAGACAGTATTTAAAGACAGTGGACAGCTTACCATTTTGACAACGAAGAATAAAATGGTCAGTTCTGAATTGGAGAATGTAAGAAACAACTAGGAAACACTGGAAATGGAAATTCAATCATGTCCTTGTAGACTGGCTACTGCTCTACATGACTGTGACCAAAGCCAGATAGCAGAAAGAGACTTCTTTCCAGAGAACAAAACCTCAACAGGTTTATTTACAGGAGACAATGAATTCTTATACATCTAACCTGAACGAGAACAGCAAGATTCTTTCTGAAAAACTGTAATGCTTATTGTAAAAATTAACAGCCTAAAAATTCAGCTCCATCACACAAGATAAACTGTGAAAGAAAAGACAGGACAGGCTGCCATCTTTCCTGTTGGAGTAACTTAATTATTCCAGCCTGTGGGCATTGGAGAGTACAAACTGACCAGGTGCAGAAGAGTTCCCGCAGCACAGCACAGCTGCTTTACCAAATCATGGCCAGACTGCTTCTGTTAGCAGGCTCCTGATCCTGTTCCTTCTTACTGAACAGGACCTCCCACCTGGTGCTTACAGCTACCCTCACAGGTGTTCCCTGGCCAATGGAGATTTGAAACATTCCTTAAACAGAGCTCCCACAGAGAAAGGCAGGCCACCATCTTTGCTGTTTGGATGATAGGTTCTGGCCTTAGGGCTTTGTAGAACCCAAGCTGACCAGGGGTGTAAGTGGTAGCTCAGCACAGCAGAGCCCCCTGGCAAAAACATGGCCAGACCCTTGTTTAAGTCAATCCCCAACCACATTTTTAATCACTGGGTACAGCCTTTCAACCAGGGTCTCTGGCTGCCTTCACTGCTGTTCTCTGGTTGACAGATGTTTCAGGCCTCCTTGAATCAGAGCTTCCAGAGAGAGGACCAGACTGTCATCTTAGTTGTTTGGGAAACTCAGCCATTTCAACCTTGGGACTTCAGAGTGTCTGAGGCAACCAGGGGCTGAAGTGAACCCCCAGCACAGCACAACTGCTCTACAGAAACATGGCCAGACTTTTTTAAAAGCAAGTCTCTGATCTTGTTCCTCCTGACTAGACAAGACTTCTGAACTTGTTTCCAGCCACCTCTCATAGTTGTGTCCAGATTGGCAACAGGATTGTACCTCAGTGGTACAGAGCTCCCAGAGGAAGAAGCAGGCTATTATCTTTGTCTTTTTGCAGGCTTCGCTAGTGATACCTTGAGTCACTGGAAGATATGAGGCAATTAGGGACTGGAGTGGACCCCCAGTATACCACAGCAGCCTTATGGGAAAGTGGCTGAACCGTTACGTGGGTGCTGGTTTCCATATCTCCTCGATGAGCAGGTCCTCCTGGCTTGGGTCTTTATCCAGGACCCCACTGAAACCATCAAGCCAGTAGCAACTTGGCAATTTCTTGGACAGAGCTTCACAGATCGACTGAAATCCTCTCTGCCACTGCCTCTGCAGTGGATCTGCCCTTGTTACCTTCAGAATATCAAGAAAGCAAAGACCCTAAGTGCCATATTGATAACTCTAACAAGCTGCAGTTGACCCAAGGAACAAGGCAGTCCATCTCTTGTGGATACCACATACCCCCCACTGCTTATCACTGGACAGGGAACTCTGGCTTGGGCCCATAGAACAGACCCTCCATCCTTGGATGATTACACTAAGTGATGGCTAACTCACATCTTTCTGGGGTAGAGGCGCAGGAGACAAGCAAAGTGATGGAGTAGGAAGCCAGCTGATGTGAAGCCCAGAGGGCAGGCACAGCTATCTCTCTAGGCTCTACTTGGTCTTATGAGACACTTTATCCCAGCACTTTAGGAGTGTGGAGGTCAGATCAGCCACATCTCATGTGAAGATTGCCCAGCAGAGATCAGGTATGAGATTTTCCCTATTAATAAAAGGAGACTTGCTTAAATAAGTCTGGCCACGTTTTTGTAGAGCAGCTGTGCTGTGCTGGGGCCTCACTTTTCCGAGAGTTATCTGAGGCGTGATATCTACTGGGCATTCTTGCACATGAGATGAAGCTGGTCTGACCTCAGCACTCCTTAGTCTGCTTGCCTCTCCCAGGGCCCCAGCCTGGCCACGCCTGCCTACAGGGCACTCTCAGCTGCCCACACCTTTGTTTCTGTGCCAGTGGACCATGCCTGAGCAGTGAAGAGATGCAGCAAAGCGGACCCTTCAGGCACGCACCCGTCTCTACATTGCTTCTCCATACTGAAGCTCTTTATACACAAACGTCCTACATCACTCTGCTGGTGTGTGTTTAAATGAGTGGATTTTGCTGCACTTACCCTACCAGCACATGGGACTGTAGCACACACGTCAACCCACACCAACTCCCATTGAAGAAAGAGCCATGGCAGGGAGAGGAACAAAATCACAACCTCTTCCAACACCTTTTCCTTGTGCTAATTCTGTGCACGAAAAGGGAATGCTAATATACGTTGAGTGGTCGTGGCTGCTTAGGGGGTCACAGAGATGGCACCCAGACATGCACAGGCCAGCACCCCAGCCTGAACCAACACTACCACCAGTGCAACAGCACACACAGCAGGGGTCTTCTGGCCACCACCAAGCTGTCTTGCCTCCACCACTTCCACCACTGGGCAAATGCCAACAGGGAAGCAGGCAGGTTTGCATCTGCTAGCACTCTGCCACAGCTGCCACACTTTGCTGCCTTCAGTGCAGTAGACTCCAAACTTTGAGGAGCCAGAGAACAAAGTTGAGACCCAATATAAGTTTCCCAGAGTTAAAGCACACAGCCCAGGAATTGAGAGGTGAATTTTGGCCCCCTAAAATCCTCCAAAACCAAAGGCAGCTGCCTGATTCTACCCTAAACCACAATCAAAACCTCAAGATCATCAAATATGATATAAGAAAAATATCCTGTGCAAAGGTCAGCAAAGGTTGAAGGTGAATAAGCTCATAAAGATGAGGAAGAATCAGTGCAAGAACACTGAAACTCAAGAAGTCAGCATGCCTTCTTTCCTCCAGATGATTACATCAACTGTTCAGCCTGTTCAAGTTTTCAGAACTGGCCAGAGGCTGTCATATCTGCAATGATACAAGTAGAATTCAGAATGTGGATAGAAACAAAGTTCACTAAGTGAAAGAAGTATGTCATCATCCAATGCAAGGAGGCCAAAAATCATTGTAAAACATCGCAGGAGCTAACAGGCAATATATCCAGTATAAACAACATTACTGGTGCTCACTTTGGCAGCACATATATTAAAATTGGAATGATTCAGAGAAGATTAGCATGGCCCCTGCTCAAGGAGGACCAAAAAATTCATGAAGCATTCCATATTTGTAGAAAGAATCAATATCGTGAAAATGGCCATACTGCCCAAAGTAATTTATAGATTCAATGCTGTCCCCCTCAAGCTACCAATGATCTTATTCACAGAACTGGAAAACCCCACCTTAAACTTCATATGGAATCAAAAGAGAGTGTGCATAGCCAAGACATTGCTAAGCAAAAAGAACAAAGCCAGAGGCATCATGCTACCCGATTTCAAACTATAATAGAAAGCTACAGTAATCAAAACAGCATGGTACTGGTACTAAAACAGAGAAATAGACCAATGGAACAGAACAGAGGTCCTGGTGGCAATGGCACACATCTACAACCATCTCATCTTTGACAAACCTGAGAAAGACAAGCAATGGGTAAAGGATTTCTTGTTTAATAATTGTTGTTGGGAAAACAGGCTACCAGTGTCCAGAAAGCAGAAACTGGACCTCTTCCTTTCACCTTACAGTAGAATTACCTCCAGATGGATTAAAGATCTAGACATAAGACCTAATGCCATAAAAAAATCTAGACAAAAAATAGGCAAAGCCATTCAGGACATAGGTGTAGGCAAGTACTTCATGACTAAAACACCAAAAGCATTGGCAACAAAAAGGAAAATAGACAAATGGGACCTTATTAAACTCCAGAGCTTATGTACAGCAAAAGAAACCATCATTAGAGTGAGCCAGCAACCAGCAGAATGAGAAACAATTATTGCAATCTACCCATCTGACAAATGGCTAATAGCCATAATCTACAAAGAAATAAAGCAGATTTACAAGGAAAAAAACAAGCAAACCCGTTCAAAAGTGGACAAAGGATATGAACAGACACTTTTGAAAGGAAGATATATATGAGGCCAATAAACATGTGAAAAAATACTCATCATCACTGGTTATTAGAGAAATCAAAACCACATTGAGATATCACCTCATGCCAGTTAGAATGGTGACCATTAAAAAATCTGGAGACAACAGATACCAGAGAGCATGTGGAGAAATAGGAACACTTTTACACTGTTGCTAGAAGTACAAACTAGTTGAACCATTGTGGAAGGCAGTGTGGCACTTGCTCAAGGGCCTGGAAATTGTAATTCCATTTGACCCTGCAATCCAATTACTGGGTATATACCCAAAGGATTATAAATCATTCTATTATAAAGACACATGCACACGTATGTTCACAGTGGCACTGTTTACAATGGCAAAGACCTGAAAACAACCCAAATGTCCAGAGACGATAGACTGGACAAGGAAAATATGACACATATACACCATGGAATATTATGCAGCCACAAAAAAAGATGAGTTTGTGTCCTTTGTAGGGACATGAATCAATCTGGAAACCATCATTCTCAGCAAACTGACAGAAGAAAGAAAATCCAACACTGCATGTTCTCGCTCATAGGCAGGTGATGAATAATGATAACACATGGATACAGGGAGGGGTGCATGACACACTGGGGTCTTTTTGGGGGTGGCCAACAGGGGGACACCAGGGGTTGGGGAGGTCAGGGAGGGATTACCTGAAGAGAAATGCCAGATGTATGTGACGGGATGGAGGCAGGAAACCACATTGCCATGTGTGTACCTATGCAACAATTCTGCATGATCTGCATGTGTACCCTATAACCTGAAGTACAGCTTTTAAAAAAAGAATAAACTGATGTGATAGAGCTGAAAAGCACACTACATGAATTTTTATAATGCAGCCACGTGGTAATTTTGTGTGATTGCCTTATAAAAATTTTTGTAATGTGTCTGGGCACCCAATGCCCTGTAAGCAGGTGTGGCCAGGCTGGGGTCCTGGGAGAGGCAAGCAGACTAAGGAGTGCTGAGGTCAGACCAGCACCATCTCATGTGCAAGACCACCTAGTAGAATAGATCAAGCAAAGGTAAGAGTCTCAGAGCTTGAAAACTGGCTTTCTGAAAGAAAAGAGGCAAGAATGGGGGAAAAGAATAAAAAGGAATGAACAAAACCTTTGAGAAATAAAGTGTTATGTAAAAAGGTGAAATATATGCCTTATTAATGTACCTGAAAGAGATGACAAAAATGTAACCAAATTGGAAAACATATTTCAGAATATCATTCATCAGAATTTCCCCAACCTAGCCAGACAGAACAACATTGAATTCAGGATATCTAGAGAAGCTCAGATATGCCACAAGAAGAACATCTCTAAGACACATAATCATCAGGTTCTCCAAGATCAAAATGAAATAAAACTTGTCAAAGGCAGCTAGCGAGAAAGACAAGGTCACCTACAAAAGGAATCCCATCAGACTAACAGTGAACTGCTCAGCTGAAACCCCACAAGCCAGAAGAGATATTCAACTACTTAAAGAAAAAAATTTCAACCTGGAATTTCAAGTCCAGCAAAACTAAGTGTCATAAGTGAAGGAGAAATAAGATCATTTTCAGTCAAGCAAATGCTGAGGGAATTCATTACCAGCAGATCTATCTTACAAGAGCTCCTGAAAGTAGAATTTAATATGGAAAGAAAAGATCATCACCAGCCACTACACAAATGCACTGAATTACACAGACCAGTGATGCTAAAAAAAACAACCACGTACACAAGTCTGTGAAGTTATCAATTAGGAGCGTGATGACAGGATCAAATACTTACATATCATTGCTAACTTTAAATGTAAATGGGCTAAATGCTCCAATTGAAAGACATACTGCGACAAGATAGATAAAGAGCCAAGACTCATTTGATTATGCTGTCTTTAAGAGACCCATCTCAAATGAACTCCCACACATAGGCTCAAAATGAATGGAGAAAAATCCTTCAAGTAAATGGGAAACAGAAAAAAGCAGGTGTTGCAATCCTGGTTTCTGACAAAACAGGCTATAAGAATAAAGATAAAAAGAGAAGGGCATGGGCCCAGCACGGTGGCTCAAGCCTGTAATTCCAGCACTTCGGGAGGCCGAGGCGGGCGGATCATGAGGTCAAGAGTACAAGCCAATCCTGGCCAACATGGTGAAACCCCATCTCTACTAAAAATACAAAAAAAAAAAAAAAAAAAATTAACTGAGCGTGGTGGCATGGTCCTGTAGTCCCAGCTACCTGGGAGGATGAGGCAGGAAAATTGCTTGAACCCAGGACACAGAGGTTGCAGTGAGTTGAGATTGCACCACTGCACTCCAGTCTGGTGCCTGGCAACGGAGTGCTACTCTACCTCAGAAGGGAAAAAAAAAAAAAAGAGAGAAAGAAGGACATTGCCAGTGTGGCCCTGATCTTTGATAAATGTTATTATTGCTTGATACCAACCTGGGCTATCCTTATTGTTCAAACCAACGGGATAGATGATTTGCTGAGGTTTGGGAGCTTCTGCCCCCTGGAGAGTCCCGGATCTCCCAAAATTTGGTTCAGAGGTAAGGTTGATTTTACTTTACAGCTCCTTTTGTGAAGTTTTTCTCATTTCCGGTAAGGAAGACAAGTTGTTCTGCTTCCATGATGGTGGAGAGCAGGCACTTCCTTTCTTGAGTCTCAGCTTGCTTCTGACAGGAAAGGTGAGTGTGAATTTTTTCCTGTTTCTAAGATGGTAGAGAACAGTCATCAGCCTGAGCCTTATTTCCAGGTAAGTGACTAAATTAGAGATTTGTCTTAAAATTTTTCCTTAATGACCAAAAGTTAAGATTACCAACCACTTAGTTTTAATTTCTCCTTAACATTGACACTCAGTAATCATATTTATTGTGCATTTTTTAATTTTGCTTAACTTTTTTTATTTATTTATGTTTGAGATTTTATTTCACTTTTCTTTCATCAAGTATGACCATATCTTTCTGACTTGGTCAAATCTAAGGGAATGTTCCAAATTTTGGGAAGCAAGTCATCTGAATTGGCTAAAACTCTTGTAGCTGCCAAGTATGTATTTTCTAGTTTGTAGAAATTTCTTCTTCTTTTTTTTTTTTTTTAACCTAAGAGTTTCTGTCCACATTAAGCCATCTTTTATCAGCCAAGGCCAGACTGAAGGAGCAGTGGTGACCTTCCAATCCTAAGATTCTGCCCTGTTCCCTACAGCAACCTGAGTTTGGTTCCTAAATCTAATTCTTTCTGGTTTGATATTTGTTACTTTTTAAATAGCAGCAGTTTGTCCCAGCTATGATGTGGTAGTAAGAGATTCAAAAGGATTTTCTTTAAGAGCTTTATAATTAAAAGCATATTTCTTTTATTATTATTATCATCAACCCATGATCTACCTTAGGTATTTCTCCTAATGCTATCCCTCCCCTAGGCCCATCTGCAACAGGCCCAGGTGTGTGATATTTTCCTCCCTGTGTCCATGTACTCTCATTGTTCAACTCCCACTTATGAATAAGAACACGTGGCATTTGGTTTTCCGTTCTTGTGTCAGTTTGCTGAGAATGATGGTTTCTAGTTTCATCCATGTCCCTGAGAAGGACATGAACTCATTCTTTTTCATGGCTGTGGGTGTATATGTGTGACATTTTCCTTATCCAGTTTATTATTGATGGGCATCTGGGTTGGTTCCAAGTTTTTGCTGTTGTGAACAGTGCTGCAGTAAACATATGTGTGCATATGTCTTTGTGGTAGAATGATTTATAATCCTGTGGGTATATACCCAGTAGTGGGATTGCTGGGTCCAATGGCATTTCTATTTCTAGATCATTGAGGAATCACCACACTGTCTTCCACAATGTCTGAACTAATTTACACTCCCACCAACAGTGTAAAAGATTTCCTATATCTCTACATCCTCTCCAGCATCTGTTGTTTTCTGACTTTTTTAATTATTGTTTTTCTGAAATGACAAGTGATGATGAGCTTTTCAGCATATGTTTGTTAGCTTCATAAATGTCTTCTTTCCAGGAGTGTCTGTTTATATTCTTTGCCTACTTTTTGATGGAGTTGTTTTTTTCTTGTAAATTTAAGTTCTTTGTAGATTCTGTATATTAGTCCTTTGTCAGATGGATAGATTGCAAAAATGTTCTCCCATTCTGTGGGTTGCCCATTCACTCCGATGATAGTTGTGTTTTGTTTTATTTTAGTTTTCTGTGCAGAAGCTTTTTAGTTTAGTTTAATTCTGTGCAGAAGTGTTTGCCAATTTTGACATTTATTGCCGTTGCTTTTGGTGTTTTAGTCATAAAGTCTTTGCCTATGCCTATGTTCTGAATGGTATTGCCTAGGTTTTTTTCTAGGGTCTTTATAATTTTAGGTCTTCACTTTTAGTCTTTTACCCATCTTGTGTTAATTTTTGTATAAGGTGTAAGTAAGGGGTCCAGTTTCAGTTTTCTGTACATGGCTACCCAGTTTTCCCAACACCTTTTATTAAATAGGTAATCCATTCCTGATGGTATTTTTGGTCTACTTTGTCAAAGTTCAGATGGTTGTAGCTGTGTGGCATTATTTTTGAGGGCTCTGTCCCATTCCATTGCTCTATATATCTGTGTTGGTTTCAGTACCATGCTGTTTTGGTTACTGTAGTCTGGTAGAATAGTTTGAAGTCAGGTAGCATGATGTCTCCAGTGTTGTTCTTTTTGATTTGCTATGTGGGCTCTTTTTTCATCCGATATGAAATTAAAGTAGTTTTTGGCAATTCTGTGAAGAAAGTAAATGGTAGCTTGATATGAATAGCATTGAATCTATAAATTACTTTGAACCATGGGGCCATTTTTATAATATAGATTTTTTTGTATGCATGAGCATGGATTTTTAAAATGTGTTTGTGACGTCTCATATTTCTTTGAGCAATGGTTTGTAGTTCTCCTTTAAGAAGAACTTTGAGTATGGACCCAGGAAGGACAAGGCAGCTGTCTTGGTTGTCTGTGAGTCCATGCTTAACATTGAACTTATATTCCTTTAAATATCAGTTGTTTCTCCAATTTAAGTTCATAGTAGTTGTAACTGATGGGTTGTCATAGGTAACTTGACTTATACCATGGAGTTCATTCAAACTGCATATATAAACAGTTTCAGTATTGGCTGATTTAGAATGACAGTCTGACAAAATGTTTTCTTGTTATTCAATTATGTTTTCTTCTACTTGGGATGGAGTTTTAAAAACAAGTAAGTCTTTTCATTAAAATTCCAGGAAATCTTACACAGTCCTTAAAGTATTTGGGATAATTTGACAAAGGATGTGATTCTAAAGTTTCCAGAAATCTGTATTCAAGAGCTCTTTTTCGTGGTCTTTCCATTATTTCCTCCTAAAAGACACCATATTCTAGGACATTTTGTGCTTGTGAAGTTTTCAGAAACTGCATCAGTATTAAGCAGTTAAGTGTGGAAATGATGTTAAATAGTTATAGTTACATGATTGACAAGAAAGTTTGTTCATTTCTGTGGTCTACAATTTATCATGGAAACTATAATTGATAGCACATATTTTGGCATATTAGAATTTTAGGAATTTCATACAATTTTGAAACATATATTAACATTGCCTAGAATACAATCCGAAGAGTCAAATATTTCTTATTTTGACAGTGCTCCTCATGTAACAACATGTCAAATAATTCCACATACTTCTCTTTTGGATTTTTCAGTGCCTTCTTTTGCATTCCAAATTAAGAAGTCAAAAATACTTAATTTTGAAGATAAAATTGGATTTGGGGAAGTGTATCAAATATATTAATATTGATATAAATATACTAAAGGCCTAAAGCATTTGATATAAAATGGAATGCCAGGTCACAGTAAGTCATTCATTTAGCCAAAATGGTAACTCAAAAAACGTTTAAAGGCAAAAGCTTTTACTCATTGATAGAAGACTCAGCTTTTCAAGCAATGTGTGTCTTTCCCTTCTTTTTCCTGTAATTTATTTGAGGAGAGACAGAAATCTTTTTTTATTCTTTAATATTATGTTAAAATCATATTCAAGAAAGAAAGCCAAATTTCACTCTTGCATTAGTGTACTGTTAATGTCAACTCAAATTTTTAATAAAACCTTAAAGATGAATTCATCCAGTCTTCGTCAGTTTGACTATAAGTTGAAATTCTTATAAGCTTTTGATAACCTTTTACAAATTTGTATTAAAGCAAAATTAGTGCTCCTAGAAAGCCCTGTTGTGTTTTTATTCCAATGTTCAATTTATGGAAAAACTGAACAATACTCCTTTAAATTTAGCCAGTGTGTTCACACGGTGTTTCTTTTACAAGATGACTATTTCACAAACCTTCCCCAACTTGCTCAATCCTTTAGCTTCATTCTATTTAAGTCAAAACAATTTTTAACCTTCTGAATGAAGCAAAAATTTACATTCTAATGCCTTATAATGTTTTACTGAAAGCACATTTCACTTTTTCCACAAAGCTTCCATGTAAAACTTTTGTCAGTAGTCTCAATTATATGTTACAATGTTAGCTCTTAGCAATTTTTTTTTTTTTTGGTGAAACACCTGTCAGGTAAGTTATTTTAATTTTATACTAGGTATGGAGCCTAGGACACCAGACACAAGTGCATATAAAGTCTGACTTTTTCAAGCATAGCCAGGGAGCACGGCTAACTCCACATGTTCTCAGACCTTACCTAGAATCTAGTGACTCCAAAGCAGGTAAGTTGAACGAATTTTAAAAGTCAAAAAAAGCAGTTTATTACTTTAAATCATTTTACAAACCTAATATCTGACATTAGTCTTTATTTTACCAATAAACTTTAAATCTGTCTTTATTTCTCAAATATTACTAAAGTCACATGAAGTAAAATGCATTAGAGTTTTTATTTTTCTGAAAAAATTAATTTTATTTAAGCATTCATTATTTTAAAGGCAATTAGAGTGTTTTTTTATTTATAAACATCACCCACAACACCTAAAAATACACAAAATAGATCCAGTAGTTTTTGCTCTTACTGTCCCCACCTGATGTCCATTTATCACTGTTGCTGACAGTGATAAATGTGTGGAATAGTTGGGGCTGACAAGCTTCACTCTGATATTCTTTTTTAGGTCAAATGAAATTTAAAGAAAATTTTATTGAAACTAAAACAATCAATGTTTTCAAATTTTTGCAATAAATGATAAGCAAACAGAAGTACGAGTTACTATATTGTTAAGAGGAGGCAACAAGAAGTACGTGCCTATTTCTAATTGACCAGGCACAGACCACAAGAGGCAACATGGACAAGTGTTTGAGTTGTGACTTCTTAAAAGAAACTTTTCCCTGAAAGCCACCTGGAGGGCACTGCTACTCAGAGGAAAAGAGCTTGTGAGGAGTGGACTATTGTGTGGGTAGAGGTTGAGCAGAGAAGTCACAAAGAACACATAAAATTATTACAGTGTGAAAATATCTGGAAAATGACAATGACTATTACTTCTCTCTTAGATTTCTTAGATTGCTGTACTTCTTATAGACACTTTTTTTTTTTTTTTTTTTTTTGAGATGGAGTCTCACTCTGTCACCCAGGCTGGAGTGCAGTGGCAGGATCTCGGCTCACTGCCTCTGCCTTTCAAGTTCAAGCAGTTCTCCTGCCACTGCTTCCCAAGTAGCTGGGGCTGCAGTCATGCACCACCACATTCAGCTAATTTTTTTGTATTTTTAGTAGAGACTGGGTTTCACCATGTTGGTCAGGTTGGTCTTGAAGTCCTGATCTGAAATAATCCACCCGCCTTGGCCTCCCAGAGTGCTGGAATTACAGGCATGAGCCATCACGCCCGCCCTGAATACTTCTTCAGTATTATGTAGTAACACTGTGTGCATGTGTGTGTGTTGTGTATCTGTAAACATTAGAACTCATGGGTTAGTCTAGATAAAAATTGAGAAGTTATATATCCGTCCCTCCATCGACTCTGTCACCCAAAAGAATCAGTTTACATTTTTCGGGAGAAGAAACTTGGGTTTAGAGGCATGTTTCTTTTTAAATCTGGCGATTTTAGCATGATAATTATTTGACTTTTGGTATACTACTCAACTTCTTTATATCTTACTATTCTCACAATAAGAAAAGGATAAATAATACCGTTGTAGAGTGTGTTTCAGAATTAAATAAGGTAATGTTTTTGGAGTTCCTGGCACTTGATATGTGACCAATAAAAAGTAGCTATTGCTATCAATTTTATCATTAATCATTATCTTTATTATTATCATTATTTATTAAGTAACCACTATGAAGCAGGAGTTATAAGAGATATGAGAAAATAATAATGAATTATTTTCTTATATTAAATTGTTCAGGCAGAAACCTCTGTTTTCTAACTAATAGCTGATAATAGATCTGAACTACAGAGTTCTTATGGATGACTCCGTTATAAGTAATGTTGAGTTTAGACTGCTATTTATATACAAAAATTTTAGAACAAATGCTAACAGTTGGTGATGTGTCCAGAATCGGCAGTCTTCTATTACTAGCTCTCAGCTTCACAAATTGACATCTCCACTAATTTGATCTATGCCCATAACCTTTTCCCCTTTAGTCCACAGAACAGTCTAAATGTTTGAACAAAGATTTACACCAACCACTAAGTTTACAAGTGAACAAAGATATATTTATCATACTTTGAATGAGAATACTTCTTATATTATGGAATCTTTAAAATGTTCTGTGCCTGGGGCCCAAGCAACGATTTCTAACTACCATTTGGCTTCTCAGTTCCATTGCAATGACATACTGTAAGCAGTTTTAAAATTTAATTAACTATACTTAGCTTCTTAGAAGGCATTTGTTTTCTGCTTTTATAATAACCTATCTGTTATGAACCATGCCTTGTAGTTATCAAATGGCATCAACTCCCATAGTTAGTTCGTTGGCACTCTCTGTCTGACTGCACAAAGCAATGTAAGAAATAAGAAGACAAAACAGAACACCAGAACAAGCCAAAATATTATTACTCTAAAGGTTTCTCACCACAACTCTCAGGGTGGAACATAATTAGATACAATAATAATAATAATAACATAAAGTTATAAATCCTTACATTCTCCAATCAGCTAATCAACTTAGAAGTTAATATGCAGTATTTCCTTTCTTTTTGCAACTATAACAACACATCAGGAATGGGTAACTTTAACTAGATTAGTTTAACAAAAAAGAATGAGAGAAGAACCAATAGGTACAATGAGAAATGACAATGATGAAAATGTCACCAATCTCATAGAAATAAAAAAAGATCCTTAGGAACTATTATGAACACCTCTATGCAGACAAATTTTTAAAAATCTACAGAAAATAGATAAATTTCTGGAAACATACAACATCCCAACATTGAACCAGGAAGAAAGTGAAAACTTGAAAAAGACAGTAACAAATTTTAAAATTGAATCAGTAATAGAAAAACTGCCAACTAAAAAAGTCCTGGACTAGATGGATTCACAGCTGGATTCTACCAGATGTTCAAGGAATAACTGATATTAATCATATGGAAACTATTCCAAAAAAATGAGAAAGAGGGATTCCTCTCTAACTCATTCTAAGAAGCCAGCATCTACCTGACACCAAAATCTGGTAGAGATAAAACAAAATAGTAAATCTTCAGGTCAATATCCCTAAAAAACATAGAGGCAAAAACCTCAAGGAAATATGAGCAAACTAAAGCCAGCAACATGTTAAGATGCTAATTTGTCATGATCATGTGGGCTTTATTCCCGGAATGTAAGGCTGGCTTGGCATATGCAAATCAATAAATGTCATTCGCCACATAAACAGAATTAAAGGCAAAACCATATAACAATCTCAATAGACACAGAAAAACTTTAGATAAAATCCAACATTACTTACTGATAAAATCCTTAACAGACATGGTATCAAACGGCCATACCTCAAAACAGTAAGAGCCACCTATGACAAACCCACAGGCAGCATCATACCGAACAGGCAAACAATGAGCCATTTCCCTTGAGGCCTGAAGCAATGCAAGAGTGTCCACTCTCACCACTCCTATTCAGCATAGTACTGAATGTCCTGGCCAGAGCAGTTGGTCAAGATAAATAAATAAAAGTCATCCAAACAGGAAGAACACAAGTCAAACTATCTCTCTTCGCTGTGATATGATTCTATATCTATAAAATTCTAAAGACTCTGCCAAAAGCTTCCTTGAAATATCAAATGATTTTAATAATATTTCAAGATACAAAATCAATGCATAGAAATTAGTAACACTTCTGTACACCAATAACATGCAAGCTGAGAGTCAAATAAAAAATACTGGAAACCATCATTCTCAGCAAACTGACACAAGAGCAGAAAATCAAACACCGTATATTCTCACTCATAGGTGGGTGTTGAACAATGAGAACACATGGATACAAGGAGGGGAGCACTACATACTGGGGTCCGTTGGGGGGAAATGGGGGAGGGGCGGGGGGTGGGGAGGTGGGAAGAGATAGCATGGGGAGAAATGACAGATATAGGTGAGGGGACGGAAGGCAGCAAACCACACTGCCAAGTGTGTACCTATGCAACAATCTTGCATGTTCATCACATGTACCCCAAAACCTAAAATGCAATAAAAAAAAAACACCAGTCACATATACAGCAGTAACAAATAAAATGAAATGCCCAAGAATGTGGCTAACCAAGGAGGTGAAAGAGCTCTTGAAGGAGAACTACAATACGATCTTCAGATTCAATGTTATTTCTTATTAACCTACCAACATAATTTCTCACCTAATTACAAAAAATATTCTAAAACTCATATGGAAGCAGAAAAGAGCCAGAATGGCCCAAAGAATCCTAAGCTAGAAGAACAAAGCTGGAGGCATCATACTGCCCCACTTGAACATATACTACATGGCCGAAGTGACTCAAACAGCATGATGGTGACACAAAAACAAACATGTAGACCAAAGGGACCAAATAGAGTACCCAGAAATAAAGCCACACACCTACAACCACCTGATCCAACCAATGGACAAAGGACTCTCTATTTAATAAATGATGCCGAAATAACTGGCTAGCCATAGGGAGAAGAAAGAAACTGGATACTCACATTTTACCATGTGCAATAATTAACTCAAGATGGATTAAAGATCTCTAACTATAAAAATCTTAGAAGAAAATCTGGGAAATACTCTTTCTGACATTGTCCTTGGCAAAGAACTCTTGGCAAATTCCCTCAAAGCAATTGAAATTAAAAAAAAATAATAATAACAAGTATGTAGTACCTAATTAAAGAACTTCTGCACAGCAAAAGACACCTGTCAACAAGTAAACAGATAATCCACACAATGAGAGAAGATACTCACAAATTATGCATCTGATAAAGGTCTGAGACCCAGAATCTGTAAGGAATTTAAATCAATAAGCAAACGAACAACAAGAACAAAGAGAAAAACAAAACAAAACAAACCCAACTCTATGAAAAAATGGACAAGGATATGAACAGACACATCTCAAGATAAGTTATATTTAAAATACTATGTTATGTATTTATCATAAACATTTATATTTGAATATATTCTCATTTGCTCTATTATATACTATTTAATTGTATGTAATATACATTATATGGTGTGTGTGTACATGTACGTATATACATTACATATTCTGTATTGTCAACCTATGAAGTAGGGAAGGTAGGTGTTGTGTCTTGTTTATAAGTGAAGAAATAATATAAAAGGGAAATGACTTTTCTAAGGCTAGAAACTGTTGATCTAGGGCTCAGTTATCTCTGTAACTAGTTTGATGTATTTTTTCCTATTGTATTATCTTGCAATTACTTAAGGAATTCTAACTAATTTAATCCTTCCTGAAAGAATACACAAATGAAAACTGTTACTTAAATGTAGATTTCTACAGAGCTCTCATACCTCAAATCTCACATCAGTCCTGTGAGGTAGATTATTGTCACTTTCCCCAGTTAGAGATGAGTAAAACATAGAGATTAAAGCAGCATTCAAAGTTAGGCTAACCACCTCCGCATATGTGTTGAAATCACTATCTATGAGCTGTGTGATCTTTTTCAAGTTACTTTATTACTCTGAGGCCTATTTTATTATTTGTAAAATTAATGAAGTAATAGTACATAAGTTAACTTATGTCCATAATAATTGAATATGTTTAATGTACTTAGAAAATTATCTGGAACAGAATTAGTTGTTTTAATAAAGATTTATTTTCCTGGCTTTTAAGTCAGTATCTCTCATGTATTCATTAATAGTAAACAGTAACATAATATATGCATTTTTTCAAAAAATCAAAGGTATGTCAACTAACCTTATCTAGTCCTTTAGAGTAGCTTGTGCCCTGGAGGAAATATCATGTCAACTCTGAATTCTGTCTATAATGAGTCCAGTTTTCAATACATAAAACTGACATAAATTAAGCCTGACACAGTTAAAATTAAAAACTAATGTGAGGCAACATTATATTGTAACTATCAACTTCTCTAATAACTAAAGAGATGTTTTAAATAATTAATATGTTTACTGTTAATAAATACTTTTGGGGTCTAAACCTGCGCGGCTGTGGGGTTTCCAGTTCCAGAACTGAGCACCCGGTTTCAGAATCATCCCAGCGGACACTCTCCCCTCCGAGAAGCTGCAGCAGCCGGTGGGTTTGGTATCACCAGTGAAGGCCGCAAAAAAGGCAAAGATGACAGTGTGTCTCTTCCTCTCGGAGCTCTGTACCACTGAGGTACAATCCTGTTGCCAATCTGAACACAACTATAGGAAGTGGCTGGAGACAAGGTCCGAAGTCTTGTTTAGTTGGGAGGAATAAGAACAGAGACTTGCTTTTAGAAAAGTCTGGCCATGTTTCTGTAGAGCAGCTGTGCAGTGCTGAGGGTTCACTTCAGCACCTGGTTGCCTCAGACACTCTGAAGCCCCAAGATTGAAATGGCTGAGTCGCCTAAACAGCAAAGATGACAGTCTGATCCTCCCCCTGGAAGCTCTGACTCAGGGAGGCCTTGAAACATCTGTCAGCCAGAGAAGAGCAGTGAAGGCAGCCAGATAAACTTGTTGAAAGGCTCCACTCAGGAATTAGAAATGTGGTTGGGGACTGACTTAAACAAGAGTCTGGCCATGTTTTTGCAAGGTGGCCCTGCTGTGCTGCGCTACCACTTCGAGGCCTGTTCAGCTTAAGCTATCCAAAGCCCACAGGTCAGAACAGCTAGTCACCCAAACAGCAAAGTTGGTGGCCCGCCCCTCTCTGTGGGAGCTCTGTCTAAGGAATGTCTCAAATCTCCACTGGCCACGGAACACCTGTGAGGGTAACTGTAAGCCCCAGGTGGGAGGTCCTGTTCAGTAAGAAGGAAGAGGATCAGGAGCCTGCTTACAGAAGCAGTCTGGCCATGATTTGGTAAAGCAGCTGTGCTGTGCTGTGGGAACTCTTCTGCCCCTGGTCGGTTTGTACTCTCCAATGCCCGCAGGCTGGAATAATTAAGTTCCTCCAACAGGAAAGATGACAGCCTGCCCTGTCCTTTCTCTCACAGTTTATCTTGTGTGCTGGAGCTGAATTTTTAGGCTGTTAATTTTACAATAAGCATGACAGTTTTTCAGAAAGAATCTTGCTGTTCTTTTTCAGGTTAGATGTATGAGAATTCATTGTCTCCTGTAAATAAACCTGTTCAGGTTTTGTTCTCTGGAAAGAAGTTTCTTTCTGTTATTTGGCTTTGGTCACAGTCATGTAGAGCAGTAGCCAGTCTACAATGACATGATTGAATTTCCATTTCCAGTGTTTCCTAGTTGTGTCTTACATTCTCCAATTCAGAACTGACCATTTTATTCTTTGTTGTCAAAATGCTAAGCTGTCCACTGTCCTTAAATACTGTCTTTGTTCATTCTTCCTTATCCAATTTTATAGCCTTTAGAACATTAGCATTCTTTCCTTTCACACTTTCAATGTCCTCCAAAAATTTCTTTGCCCTTAGGCGGATGGATCACGAGGTCAGAAATTCGAGACCAGTGTGGCCAATATAGAGAAACCTCATCTCTACTAAAAATAAAAAAATTAGTCAAGTATGGTGGCGTGTATCTGTAATCCCAGCTACTCAAAAGTTTGAGGTTGGAGAATCATGTGAACCAGGAGGTGGAGGTTGCTGTGAGCTGAGATCATGTCATTGCACTCCAACCTGGGAGACAGACAGTGTGAGACTCTGTTTCAAAATAAACGTGTGCATGTGTGTGTGTATGTGTATACACACACATATATATATATATATACGTATATAGGTGTGTGTATATATATATGTGTGTTTGTATATTTATACATATATGTGTGTGTGTATACACACACACACACACACACACACACACACACACACACACAGATGTATATAGTATATTGTGAAGAATTTACCCTATGTTGTCTGATGCTACTTCAAGTGATCCTCCAGAAAATCACAGTTATGTCTGTGGTGTAAACATGTAATACAAAAGAAGCCTTTAATTCAAAATATGAATTATAAATAACATACGACTTATAAAGTTTTTCTTAGAAATCATGATATTAAGGAAGATCCAAGATGGCCAAATAGGAGCATCTCTGGAGTGCAGTTCCCAGCGAGAACAGTGCAGAAGGTGAGTGCTCACTACATTTCCAAACAAGCTTTCACTGCCCACAAACCAGGAGATTCTTGAGCAGAAAAGCACCATGAGTTTTAATTTCAGTGCTTTCAGCCAGTGCTGGGTCAGCACAAAGAAACTCACAAAAGTTTGGGTGGCCATTTCAACTGGTGCCTGGAATGCCTGGGAGACAGAGCTGCCCATTCAATAGAAAGAGAGGGAGCTGAGACAGGAAACCAGGTAATCTGGCTTGACGGGTACCACCCCCATGAGACAAGAAATCTGAAACACTCTGGATTAAGAGTTTCACAACAAGCGAAGCTGGAACTGGGATGGCCCAGCTCTGTGGGGGGAAGGCATCCCCTACTACCAAGGCAGTCTGCCACTACCAATGCAGACTACTTCGTGCCAGGCAGGGCATCTATGAAAAAAGGCAGCAGCACTACAGGAACTTATAAATAAAGCTGACCTTCCTAGGACAGAGCACCTGGGAAAACAGGAGGTTATGAGTTCAGCTGCAACAGACTTAAAGGTACCAGCCCAGCAGCTCTGCACAAAACAACAGAACTCCCAGCACAGCACTTGAGCTCTTATAAGGGACAGACTGTTTCCTCAAGCAACTCTCTGAGCCCCATATACCCAAAAAGACACCTCATAAAGGAAAGCTGAGGCCAACACCTGATGGGTACCGTTCTGGGATGAGAATAGCAGAGGGAGAAACTGTCAGCAACCCTTGCTGTTCTGCAGCCCCACGGGTGATTCCCAGGTGAGTGGGATCTGGAGTGGACATCCAGTGATCCTGCAGCAGAGGGGCCTGAGTGCTAGAAAGAAAATTAAGAAGGAGAAAGAAATAGCTTCAACATCAATAAAAAGGATGTCCACTTACAGATCCCACCTGAAAGTCACCAAGTACAAAGACCACAGGTAGATAAAGCCACTAAGATGGGAAGAAACCAGTGCAAAAAGGAAGAAAATACCAAAAACCAGAAGGCCTCTCCTCCTCCAAGGGATCACAACTCCTCACCAGATAGGGATCAAAGATAGATGGAGAATGAATCTGATGAATTGATAGAAACCGGCTTCAGAAAGTGGGTAATAACAAACTTCTCAGAGCTAAAACAACATGTGCTAATCCAATGCAAATAAACTAAGAACCTAGAAAAAAAAGGTTAGATGAAACGCTGACTAGAATAAACAGCTTAGAGAAGAACAGAAACGACTTGACGGAGCTGAAAAACATAGCACGACAAGTTCATGAAGCATACACAAGTTTCAATACCTGAATTGACCAAGCAGAAGAAAAATATATCAGAGATTGAAAATTAATGCAATGAAGTAAAATGAGAAGGCAAGAATAGAGAGAAGAGTGAAAAGAAATGAACAAAGCCTCCAAGGAATATGGGATTATGTGAAAAGACGTAATCTACTACATTTGATAGGCATACCTCAATGTACAGAGAGAATGAACGCAAGCTGGAAAATACTCTTCAAGATATTATCCAGGAGAACTTCCCCAACCTAGCAAGGCAGGCCACCATTCAAATCCAGGAAGTATGGAGAACACCACAAAGATATACCTCAAGAAGAGCAACCCCAAGGCACATAATCGTCAGATTCACCAGGGTTGAAATGAAGGAAAAAATGCTAAGGGCAGCAAAAGAGAAAGTCCAGTTACCCACAAAGGGAAGCCCACCAGACACAGCGGATCTCTCCACACAAACCCTACAAGCCAGAAGAGAATGGGGGCCAATATTCAACATCCTTAGAGAAAAGAACTGTCAACCTAGAATTTGATATCCAGCCAAACTAAGCTTCACATTCGAAGGAGAAAGAAAATCCTTTATGGACAAGCAATTACTGAGAGATTTTCTCACCACCAGGCCTGCCTTACAAGAGCTCCTGAAAGAAGCACTAATCAAGGAAAGGAACCATCAGAAACAGCCACTCCAAAACTGTACCAAATGGTAAAGACCATCGACACAATGAAGAAAATGTGTCAACTAAAGGACAAAACAACCTACTCGCGTCAAAATGGCAGTATCAAATTCACACATAATAAAATTAACCTTAAATGTAAATGGACTAAATGCCCCAATCAAAAGACATAGACCTCCAGATTGCATAAAATGTCACAACCCATCTGTGTGCTGTATTCAGGAAACCCATCTCATATGCAAGGACACATGTAGGCTAAAAATAAAGGGATGCAGTGTCATGCAAATCGAGAGAAAAAAAAAAAGCAGGAGCTGCAATCCTAGTCTCTGATAAAATGGACTTTAAATCAACAAAGATCAAAAGACACAAAGAAGGGCATTACATAAAGGTAAAAGGATCAATGTAACAAGAAGAGCCAATGATCCTAAATATATATGCATTCAATACAGGTGCACCCAGGTAGCACCCAGGCACACAAAGCAAGTTCTTAATGACCTACAAAGAGACTTAGACTCCTACATAATAATATTCGGAGACTTTAACACTCCATTGTCACTATTAGACATATAATCGAGACAGAAAATTAACAAGGAGGTCCAGGACTTGAACTCAGATCTAGACCAAGCAGACCTAATAGACATCTACAGAAATATCCAACCCAAATCCACGGAATATACGTTCTGCTCAGCACCACACAGCACCTACTCTAAAATTGACCACATAATTTGAAATAAATCACTCCTAAGCAAATGCAAAACAAAGGAAATCATAACAGTCTCTCAGACCACATGCAATCAAATTAGAACTCAGAATTTAAAAACTAATTCAGAACTGCACAGCTTCATGAAAACAGAACAACTGGCTCCTGAATGTCGACTGGATAAACAATGAAATGAAGGCAGAAATAAAGATGTTCTTTGAAACAAATGAGATCAAAGACACAACATGCCAGAATCTCCGGGGCACTTTTAAAGCAGTGTCGAGAAGGCAATTTATAGCAATAAATGCCCACCAGAGAAGCGAGGAAAGATCTAAAATCAGCACTCTATTGAATACTTAGTGATGCAACCTTTTGGCTTCCCGCTCCCTCCCTCTTTCCCCCTTTGTGTCGCCAGCCTTCCCAATTGTCCCTTGACTGTACTCCCTCTTTTTTGCCTGCCTGGGCCCCCGCTGCGGCCCGGGACATCCTCCTGGGGGCCCGCCGCTACAGCACCTCCAGGAAGCAGCAACCCACCTCTTCGACCTGGCCCCAGTCCCACTGAGAGCCCGGATCGGGCTGGGGCAGGATGGGCCGGGACCGACTCTGAAGGCGCAGGCGCGTGTTTCCTGCAGTCCCGGGGGTCTTCCCGCTCCTGAAAGGTCCAGGCAATTCAATTCACCCATGCGGCGCCTCCGCAACTGTCCAAGCCCAGAGAAGGAGCGGGCAGGGGCAGCGGGTCGTACAGAGGCCAGCCATAATCTCCACTCCAGAATGCATGGGCTGCTTTCTCTGGGGGAAGGAAATTGCCTTCTTAGCCAACGGGAAAACCCACTCTGTGTACCTGGATTCCCGTTGCCACCGACTTCGTGTAAACTCCAGTCCCAAGGACTAGAGAGAGACCCAGGCCTCAGCCGGTGCGCAGGCTAGGAGCCACTGCCCCCGCCAGACGGAAGGGCACACTCTACAAATCTCGGGGCCCAGGGCAGCAAGAGGGCAGAGAGGAACCAACCAAGAAAGAGCCCTAGGAAACGCACTCCCAAGGCCACCAACCAAACCAAGAAAATACGTTTCTTAGGACTCCATTGGTCCTCCCACATTAGGCAACCCTCTCCTCCATCTTGGCCTGGCCCAAGCACCTTCACCCTGCCCCAGCCTTCTCACAGGGGCCCTGTCTGCCAGAGCACAGCCTCCATCTGCAAGGCTCTAAGGCTCTCATTCTCTAGCTCCCTCACCCTCCCTCTTTCACGTCTTCTTGCTCCACCTCGAGCTCTTTCTGTCCCCTTCTCTCTTCCACCTCCCTCTGTCTCTCTATTGCTCTCTCTCTCTCTCTCCGTTTCCATCTCTCCATCTCTCTCCCTTGCTCTCCTTCAAGCTGTGTCTGTGTTTTTGTCTGTGTGTGTCTGCCTGCGCACATACACCCGTGTGTGGCTGCGTGTGGGAATGGGTTTGCTCGTGGTGGTGGTGGGGTGTGTCTGGGTGTCGCTCAGCCCCTCCCTCCCGGGACTAGGCTGCAGGCTGTAGTGCCAGCTCCTGGCAGAGGAGGTCCCCACCCCTATGCCCCCTTGTCCACTGCCCGGGTCCTCATCAGGACAAGCGACAGTGGTAGAGGCGTTGTGGGGAAAAAAAAAAAGGCCCACGGCGCTGAGCCAGCTGTTCGCCCCTGGGCAGCCCTGGCAGCTCTGGGCAGTTGGGTCAAAATGGGGGTTTTGCAGGAGGGGTGGCGTTGGATCCAAAACAATCCCTCCGCGGCATGGCGGAGGACCGGATCACTACCGCGGGCACTGGGCACTGGGCACTGGGCACTGGCGCTCCGAAGCACACCCCGTCCTCAGCGGGCTGATGTGGTGCGTGCTCCAGAGCACAGACGCCAGAGGGAAGAGCCGGAGCCTCCGCGGAAGGGAGGCCCAGAGAGCGCCGAGCCTGGGCCTGGGACTGAGGTCTCTGGCACCCCGCGCGCAGCAGGTCCGGCCCTGGCCTGGCCTCCAGCAATGGTAGGAGGATGGGCGAAGCCAACCTAAGAGCAGGACAGCCGCCGGAAGTGCTCCGGCCTAGGGGAGGAGAACAGCCCAGCCCCTCGGGGGGCGAGTGGCTCCGGGGTCGCCAATCCAAGCCCCTGGGCCCCGGGAAGGGCGACCATGCCTGGAGTCCGGCAGCTGTGGCTGGGCCAGGTTCTTGCGGCAGCTAGGAGCCAGTGCCGTTTTCCAGCGCCACACCACCCGGCCCACGCCCCAGTGCACCAGACCGCGTCTGGTCCCGGAAGCTAAGCAGGGTTGAGCCTGGGTAGTCCTTGTGTGGGAGATCGCCTGGGAATGCTGGGTGCTGTAGGCTTTTGGCTTTTCTCTCCCTCCTTTTTCCCCATGCCTTCTAACCTACTCCCGACTCTGCTCCGCCTTTTTCGTCGCGGGCATCCCCCGCCGCAGGCCGAAACCTGGTGGGGGTCCAGAGCTACAGCTCCGCCAGGCAGCAGCATCCCACCTCTTCCACCTCCTTGATGCCCCACCAGGAGCCCGGCCTAGCGGGTCGGGACGGGCCGAGACCCCATCCGAAGGCACAAGGGCGAGTGTCCTGCCATCCTGGGTGTGTACCCGCTCTCAGGACGCCCAGCAATTCAATTCTCTCATCTGTGCCACAGCAACCGTCCAGGCCAGGTGAAGGGACAGGCAGGGGCAGAGGGTCCAACAGACCCCTGCGCTCGCGTGCCCCTGTGGGTCTGTGTGTGTGTCGGGGGTGGGTTTGCTCGTGGTTGTGGTGGGGTGTGTCTGGGTGTCCGTCAGCCCCTCTTCCGGAATCAGGCTCTAGCTAGCGCCACGAAAAGCAGAGCCCAGCCACCCAGGTGCCCAGGGGCCGGGTTCTCCTAGAGACAAGCGACAGTGGTGGGGGCGTTGTGAGGAAAAGGGCCTGCTGGGCTGGACAGGCTGTTCCCCCTGGGCAGCCCTGGCAGATCTGGGTGAATGGGGCAAAAGAGGGCCTTGCAGGAGGGTTGGGGGGATCCAAACAAATTCCTCCGCGGCAAGGCAGGAGATCCGAGGGTATCCAAGGACCGTGAGCCCCGAGCTCAGAGCACAACCCGTCCTGAGCGCCCCATGTGGTGGAAGCTCGGGAGCTCGGGAGCGGGAAGAAGGCCTGGAGGGTCTACAGAAAAAAAAGCCTCCCGGAGAAGCCAGAGCCTGGGCAGAAGACGGAGGCCTTTGGCATCTTGGCACGGCAATAGGGCTGCACAGCGGTGGCCGCCTGCTCCTTCTGCCTGCCGGCGACCGCCGGAGGCTCCTGGAGATCGCCAGAAGGCGCAGTGGGGTGCTGGCAGTGCTCAGGTTGTAGGAGGGGAGAGCAGCCCGGCCGCGGGGAGAGCTGGAAGGTCCCTGATCCGAGCGCCGAGGCTTTGGGGTGGCAGTGACACTTGGAGTATGGTGGGCATGGCCACGTGGGGCTCTTGTGGCTGCCACGGTGCACAGCTGGCATCTCTGGCCAGACCACCCTAAAGGTGCCGGATCTTCTCTGATCTCGGAAGCTAAGCAGTGTTCGGCCTGATTAGTACTCGGCTTGGGAGCCCACCTGGGAAAACCGGGTGCTGTCGGATTTTGGCTTCCCACTGCCTCCCTCCTTTCCCCTTTTGTCGTCTGGCTTCCAATCGCCCCTTGACTCTGCTACCCCCTTTCCACCCGCCTGCTCCCCCGCCTCAGCCCAGGACCTCTTAGTGGGGGTCCGCTGCTAACTGGCCGCCAGGCAGCAGCATCCAACTTCTTCCGCCTTGCCGCAGCCCCACCAGAAGTTCAGCACCAGCCTGGACTTGGCGGGGCAGGCTGGGACCCGATGAAGAAAGTGCAGGCGCAGATTCCCAGCCACTCCTGGTGTCTACCTGCTCCTGGGATGCCCAGGCAGTTCAATTCACTCATCTGGCACCACTGCAACCATTCAAGCCGGGTAAAGGGGCGGGCAGGGGCAGCAGTTTCCACAGATGCCAGCCAAGACCTCCGCTCCAGAACGCGTGGGCTGCTTTCCCCTGGGAAAGATTACTGCCTTAGCCAGCCACCATGAAAAGCCCTCCCTGTGCACCCGAATTCCCATTGCCACCGGCTTCGTGTAAACTTCAGTCTTGAAGACACAAGAGACAACCAGGCCTCAGGGCCCGTGGTCATGCTCTGCGCCGTGGCTCTCACGAGGACTGGCACACTCTACAAATCTCGGGGCTCACTGCACCAAGACGGCAAGGAGGAGCCAATAAAGCAAGGATCTATAAAACGCACCACCAAAGCAACCAACCAATCCAAGAAAAAGCATATCTCGGGGCTCCCTTGGTCGTCCTGCGTGGGCAGCCCTGCCACTCTGTTCTAGCCCGGCCCAAGCACCTTCCACCCTACCCAGCCTGCTCAAAGGGGCTCTGTCTACCAAGGCAGAGCGCTCCTTCTCCAAGGCTCTATGCTCTGGCTCTCTGGCTCCTCACCTTCTCTCTTTTTCTTCCCTCTCCATCTGGCACACTCTGTGGCATCTCCCTCTCTCTCTTCCCTCTCTTTCTTTCTCTATCGCTGTCTCTCTCTCTCCCTCCATTTTTATCTCTCCATCCCTCTCTCCCTTACTCTCTTTCAAGCTTTGTCTGTGTCTTTGTCTTTGTGTCTGCGTGTGCACCTGTGTGTGTCTGTGTGTGGGGGGAGGAGGGTTTGCTCGCGGTGGTGGTGGGGAGTGGGGTGTGTCTGGATGTCCATCAGTCCCCTTTTCCCAAGATCAGGCTGCCTCCTCTATTGCCAGAGCTGGCGTGGAAGTTGCGGTGATAGTCACACACGGCGGCGTGTGGATCTCTTTAATTTTCATGTAGGAAATTAGAGTGAAACCTCTGAGAATGATTACTGTTTCCCTGCAGCACGGGGAGTTTCCAATATGGCCTGTTTGGAAACTGGAAAAGGGAGCACTGGCACAATGCTGATTTTCCACACTTCCCTGGAAGTCTCTGTGTCCCCACAGAGCTCGGGGAAATAGTCCACAGGATCGCTTCTTCCCTCCTTCCCTCCCTCCTTCCCTTCCTCCTTCCCTCCTTCCCTCCCACCTTCCCTTCCTCCTTCCCTCTTTCCTTCCCTTCCTCCCTCAGTTCTTCCCTCCCTCACTTCCTCACTTTCTCCCTCCCTCTCTTCCTCCCTCCCTCCCTCAGTCCCCACTTTTTCTTTCCCTCCCTCTCTCCGTCTCAGGGTCCCTCTATTCATCCGTCCTTTCCTCTCTCCACCCCTCCCTCCCTCTCCATGTCTCTTCCTTTCCCCATCTCTGCCTGCCTTCCCTCCCGCCTGGAAAGGGCTGCACCCGGGTTTGCGCGGGGTCTCAGGGTCTACGTTTTGCTGCCAGGCGCTTCACGGTGATGGCGAGTAGGCCGGTGGGACACTGCGGGGCGAGTGACGGTGGAGAGGGAAGGCAGAGAAGGCGAGCTGCGGAAAAAAGAGCAAGCCAGGCTGCTGCGGGGTCTTGGGGTTTCGCGGGACTGGCGTCTCCGCCCACCCCACTGAAGACCGCCGCGGAAAAAGGGACGAGTCCTCTGCCCGGGCTGGTCGGGAAGCCTGGCCTGCTGTCTGTGGAGCCCTGTGACTCAGCTGGAGCGGGCCCAAGTTGTCCCACTGAGCCCGAGCCCAGCAGGCCGCCGTGCTGCGGGTCCTGGTTCCCCAAATCTGTTCGGGTGCGGAGCTCACTGAGGAGTCTTAGGGTGCGAACGCCACTTCCGGAGGAGCCAGCGCAGCGAACCGAAAAGTCCCCGGTGCCGGGGGAGGTTGGGAGGTTTCTTCTGCCTGCGAAGCCTGACTGGGCTGGAGCAGAGGGACTTTGCTCCCTGGTCACGAAAGTCCCCTGTGCGAATCCCGGACTCTGAAAGGCCGGTCTCTCTGGCCAGTTCCTTTCCGGTGGCGAAAGGGTTCGGAGGAGCCTGGCGGTCTGGGATTGGGCGACTGCCGTCCGCATTCACTGCCTTCTTCTGCGCTGCGCTTTCCAGGTCGGGGACCAGATGCCTGCCACCGCTGCTTCAGCTGGCCTGATCTCTCATTCTGAAACCAAATCTGGACCCCGGGCTCCGGAGTGCCTGTCGCTTGGGCCACTGTTCTCTGGTGGAGTTGCCTGGGTAGGGCTCCGCTCAAAGCACCTTCGCAGGGCATCCCTTCGGCTCTGGGTCCAAAGGAGTCTCTCCGCCATTCTCGGGCTTCCACGGGGACAGGGCTGTCTGCAGGCGTGGGGAGAGCCATCGCGGGGAGACCTGGCCAGAATTTCACGGTCAGACACCAGTAGAGAGACGCTGGCGGGCTTCCGTGCCCCTCAGTCAACCTTGACACTGCACACAGGTCCAGCCAGGAGGCTGGCACCTCCAGCGGCTCCTATAAAGACTTACCGGCTCCCCGCATTCATGAATATACATGAACTCCGAGACCCTGGGGGCCCAGGTAGCCCTGCCTCTGAAGCGGAAAACCACAGGGACCAGGGCCAGTGGGGTGGGTGAAGGTGGGGTCAGAGACGAAGGGGAAGGGGCGCTTCCGGGGCTGGCTCTCTGTGGTTCTCCAGGGACTCCACGGAAACTGGAAGCCTCTCTCTGGGCTCACACACGCTTGCAGGGAGAAAGCACCCTGGAAGTGTGGAATGCGGAAATGAACCTCCAAGACAGTCTTGAGTTTTTCAGGTCCTCTCTCCAGGAAGGCAGCAATGGTTACTGGTGTTGCGTTTGCCGTGATAGTCTCACACTCCAGGTGCTTGGGTCTTGCTCATTTTCACGCAGAAGCGAGAGTGAAACCACAAAGGAAAGTCTCCTGCATCACAGCCTGAGGATGGATTTCTCTCTGCCTTCCTCCCTCTGTCTCTTGCTGTTTTTCTCCCTCTGTCCGCCCCTTCCTCCCTCCCTCGCTGCCACCCTTTCTTCCTCTCTCCCCGTTTTCTTCTTTCCATTGTCCCTCTGTCCTTTTCTCTCTCCATCCCTGCCTTTCTCTGTCTCTGTTACTCTATCTCTATTTTTTCAACATTATATGATCCAATCGTGTGTGTCAACTTTTTTTTAGCAATAAAGTTTATTTTCATTAATGTATGTACATTGTTATTTAAACACCTTATTTATGTGTGTGCATTTGTTTATTAGATGTAAATCTATTTCAGATTTATTCTACAGCATAGTGTAAGCATAACTTTCACAAGCAGTGTCAACCCCAAAATTGCGTGACTCACATTACTGTGATTCTTTTCTATTGCAGTGGTGAAGAACAAAAGCTCTATATCTCCAATTGATATCTGTGTATTATCACTGAATTGGCCCCATTTACTGGAGGGATAGAACACTATTCCCTGAGAGCTGTGGGCTGTGGGGAGGTCAGGGTTAGGATGATGCAAAAGTGAAGATAAGACAGTCTCATTTTCACATCTATGGTAAATACAAATTCCATATGGAAGAGAGACAAATTATCTTTAAATTTAAAATTCCAAACAACATTAATGTTTATTTCATTATTACAGTAAATGAAAGTTATAAAGCAACCAAACAAATAATACACTTACACAGTGAAAGATTGTATGTCAGTGTAAAATACAAGTACAATATATGTCAAATATAACAAAATATGCTGTATTGAAGTATATTATGAAGTCTTCATACTCTGTAACACAGTATGATCAATTGAAATGTGTAAAATACAATTTAATTTAAATTTAGGATGTTTAAAATAAAAATACATGAGGCAGGTGAAAAAATAAGTACAACCATTTACCGTTTAATATATCTTGACTTAAATTGTACGTAAAATATTAAAAGTAAACCAATTACATAGTAATTTTACTACAATTATATCAAACTAAAAATGTATAAACATTTTCCCACAGGTAATGCTAGTCTTGGTTTGTGGATATTAGGACTCCTTGGGTTCAGGCTGGAGGAGTAAGAACCTACAACCATTTCTGAATTAAAAGAGGAGCAATTTCTTGGTAAGGCAGTTCGTGCCTGTAGTCCCAGCACTTTGGGAGGCCAAGGCTGGCAGATCACTTGTGTTGAAGACCAACCTGGCCCACATGACAAAAATCTGTCTCTGCTAACAATATAAGGAAAAAAATTAGCCAAAATTCTGTCTTTACTAGCAATACAAGAAAAAATATATATATATATATATATGTACATGCCTTTAGTTCTAGCAACTTGGGAGGCTGAGGCATGAGAATTGTTTGAACCTAGGAAACGAAGGTTGCAGTGAGCTAAGATTGTGCCACTGCACTTCAGCCTGAGTAACATAGCAAGACACTGTCTCAAAAAAGAAGGCATATAATTTTATATTTACTTTCCTAAAATCTAAAATATGCAAATAATATGATTACATTATCATATTTTCCTGATTACATATAAATGCATGACTGTCATCAGATATCCAAAAGGCACCAAATGTCTAACATGAAGTATAAAATCAGCCTGTAGCCTTAGCCCTCTGCAAAATGCAGGGCTTACCATTCTGAGTATATTGTTCAAGTTTCTTTTCTGTGACTGCTTCAGGTTCTGTCATGTATTAACACCGTGCATCTAAAATCGTCACTGCTGGTCATCTGGAAGAGTCAGAAGTAGCAGGTCCGTGTTCTCATTCCCAGAGCTGCATCCTCTGCTGAACAGGGTCAGGGTGCTTGCAGCTCAAGCCTCATCTGATCCACTGACAGGCTCAGTTATCTCCTGGCCAGGGACAGGGTGGACTTCTCTATCTAGGGATGAATCCCCAGGATCAGGCAGTGTGTCTGGGACAAGCCAGTCCTCAGCGGGGAAGGCATAAGCTGCCTGCATGGCCATGGCATAGAAGGTCTGCACATGAGCACACAGAGCCCCCCGGAGCTGAGTGAGCCATGTGAACTGCTCCCAGGTCAGTGGAGAATGGATGAGCTGTGCCCACACCTGGGCTAGGTCTTGATAAATAGCCTCCGATATAGCTCGCACGGAGGTCACCAAGCTTTTTTGAAGTGACGGTGGTTGAACTCCTAGTGCCTGAGACCTGTGCTGCTTGCTGTGTCCAGTGTGAGCCCTCAAATGTCTCCTATGGTGGGTATGACAGGTCTCCTGGATTTCACTGTTGTGCACAGCAGTGGAGAACTTCGACTTTTTTTTCATTGTTGAGCTGCGCTCCTCTTCTGGACAGTTCCCTACAGAGAAAGCATGTGAGAGACTCGCCAGAACAGTTCCCACAGACCCTCATTTCTGGAAACTCCTGTGTGCTCAGGTAAACCCCACTTGTCTCTCCCCCTGGAATAAAGTGAGGCTGAACCCCTTCTGAGTCCCCAAATATATTCTGGATGCTAAGATCTCAAAAATTTTCTTGTCACTAAATAATTCTCTTCTTGCTCAAGCCTCGTATAAAAGTTTTCTAATTATTTGCCCATTGGGGCAAAATAAAACAAAACAAACACCACCACCAACAAAAAACACCAGGATCCTACCTGCTCTGTCTTGGCAGCTCTCCTTGGAACTGATTGTTCTTTTCCTGCAATTTCCCTGACATGAGCTGGACTCTGGTTCTGTGGATACAATGAGAGTTTGAGAAAGTGCCTCCAACTGAACACCCTGAAATTCAAAGTCCATCCTGGACACTCAGGAGCTCAGGTTACCACCAAACCCCACTGTTCTTCAGTGTCCAAAATCTGTCCGGCTCTGGCTGCCAAGGAGCTACCCGTTTCCTTGCTAGGGAAGCCTGTGGTGCTGCCCTGTCCCTTCCCACCTTGAAAGAGTCAGATCTTACCTGATCCAGCAGTGTTGTTTCCGGCGTTCAGTGTGGTTTCCTCAGAATTCTCCTCATTTGGATTGGGCTCCGATTCTACTGCAAAAGAAAGTTTAAGTAACTCACCTCTCCCTAGACAGAGTCCCATAGTCTATCTCTGATGCATGTGTGCGGACAGTCTTCCAAGTGAAACTCTTCTGCCAATGTCATGAATGAACACATTTCTCAAAGCCCTCTGAGGATACTAAACCATTTCCCATCCCCAATCTCAAAATAAAACCCTAACAAAGACACACAGCTCAGTATCTCTGATTCCAGCCCTCCTTCCAGCCTCCATAGAAACAGCCCAAGGGCTTACCTTGCGTTTGTATGTGCTTCTCATTGGATTGAGAGGAGGTGGTGTTGTCTTTTCTTTTGAATGGTTTCTTCTCATCTGAGCCCTTTTCTGTAAAGGAGATCTGCTGGAAATGGGGCTGGACTGTGGAGCTTTGGATAGAGGAGCAGTGGAGATCAGAGTCTTCATTTCCCCTTCCCATGTTGAAGCTCAAGTGAAAGGTGCTCTCTCTTACACGTCCAAATGAGGAGTGTGGGTTAGCTGACTGAACTTGCCTTTTATACCTCCCTCGGCTGGGCGTGGCTTACTCTTATTGGCTGAACAGTTTTTTCCTTTCTATTGCTTATTAGAGCCTCAATAAGAAGTTTCTTACTGTAGTTCTGCGGGGGACCTAGACACAGTTAAAAGGAGACATTTTCAGAATCCTGTCATAGTGTCAAGAAAACAAAGAACCAGGAGCACATGGATCACAAGATCGGGGAATGATTCCTTCTGATTTCTGTCTCAGTTCCTATGCAAGTATTTATGACCCTGTTCATCGTTCAAAATGCAGAATTAGACATACTTATATTGACACATGTTATATATTTTGCACAGAAAGAGAATTTATTATACATAGTGTTAAAATTATATACTTGGATGTTGTCATTTCTTTAATGCTTGGAAACAACAAATGTCAAATTTTGGTTGATTGTATTAGATTCACACAAACGTGATAAAGTGCAAATGCAGAGAAAAACTAAATACCAAATAAAATGACCCTACCTACCTTAAAAATGAGGAAGATAATTAGATTACATGCGAGAAAATTGAATAATTAGGTTAGAGCCAAAGCTAACCTAATCAGCCCCTGATTTCTGAGGTAGCAAAAAGTCTAGGTGGAAAATCTTGCCCCCTTTCTCACCCTTCTTCGGTCCTCCCGGGAGCACCACTGTGTTCTATGGAATTTATTCAGCCTCCCTGGTATAAACGGGCTTGGTTCCTAATGGTAACTCAACTGATCACAAGAAAAACATTCAGCTCTTGTTTTCACACAGCAGACAACACCTGAATCCCATCAGAGCCCACATTGTTTCTTAACATCCACCTTCAATGTACACTCCAGAGCAGCCTCTCAAAACTGCCTCAGCGAGACAGGACAAGGTGTGGTGGAGCTCCAGGTTCAGAACAGCTGCCGCATCACTTCCTACTGCAGAGTCTGCCTCTGCTGGTCAGAGCCCTCGAACTATAGAAGGCTTAGTCTATGTCCCAGCAAGTGTTCCCTAAAAGGACCTTCTTGTCTCCCCCTCTCTGAGACATTCTATGTTAGGGAGTACTCAGCCTCCAGTCCCAAATGACTCGATTGACTGAGGAACTGATTCTCTGGGGAGGAGAAAGACAGGGGAAGAGACTGTGTTGGGCGAGTCTCTGTTTTCCCAGCTGTGCAAGTAGTAGAACCAAAAAAAAAATAATAATAATAATAATTAGTGGTGGACAGACACTACCTAATGAAACTGTCTGAATGTAAATGGAACGTATCATAGCAACATTATGTATTATAATATGATATATAAAATTTATTTGACCTATAAATGCCTTTTGAAAGATTACAATATAACATTATATAAAATGTTGTCAGGTAATTTTATTTAAAAATTGAGTCAAATTTTGTAGCAACATTAATGTATAAACTTGATAGAAAGCTAGGGAAATTATCTGCTCTTGTGTAAATGACTGCTTTTTAGCTAACTCTGTAAAAGGTGTGAAGAGAGGTCTGCTACTTACTTAATGAGACATCAACTTCCAAATCTTTGCTGTTTTTAATCAATGCCCTCTCAAGATATGAGAATATTTTACTGAAAGAAACCATTTTCATAGATATCATAAGAATTTTATTTTAGTTAATAAATTATTATAACATTTATTGTTTATTAATAGTTTATGTCATTGTTAAAATATACTTAGCTAAGTCAATTTATTCAATTTTTATTTATTAAATTCTATTTATTTTAGATAAAAGAGACCCTGTAGCTGTCATATGCTGTACTGTGTTAGAAAGACAAATTATCAGGCAAAATTCAGGCCTGACCAGTCATGGTGGCTCACACCTATAATCTCAGCACTTTGCAAGAGCAAGCTGGGTAGATCACCTGAAGTCAGGAGTTTGAGACCAGCCTGGCCAACATAAGGAAACCAAGTCTGTACTAAAAATACATTAAAAAACCTGGGTGTGGTGGTGCATGTCTGTAATCCCAGCTACTCAGAAGGTTGAGGCAGGAGGATCACTTGAACCTGGGAAGAGGAGGTTTCAGTGAGCCAAGGTCACACCACTGCACTCTAGCCTCGGTGACAGAGCAAAACTCTGTCTTGAAAAGAGAAAAAAAATCAGACCTGTTTTTATCAAAATCTAGATTTCAAATAATGTTTCTAGGTGTTCCCATTCAATAAAAACCTAAATCAAAACAAACAAAAAATTTCTAGATAACTCTCATGCATATTAATAATTGTGAAATTGGGTACTTCCATTTTTTAGAGAGGGATTGTTTATATGGATGTGCTGATGTGTCAAACACATACAGTTAAGATTGTACCTTTTTTTTTTTTTACAGAGTCTCACACTGTCACTCAAGTGACAGCTTTGACCTCCCAGACTCCAGTGATCCTCCCATGTCAACCTCCCAAACAGCTGGGACTACAAATGTGCACCACCATGTCCAACTAATTTTTAAAAAATCGTTGTAGAGATGAGGTCTAACTATGTTGCCCCAGTGAGGTCTTGTTATATTGTCCAGGCTGGTCTCAAACTCCTGAGCTCTGGCTCCCAAAGTGATGGGGTTACGAATGTGAGCCCAGCCAAGATTAGACCTTTCAATGAGTGCATATCTTATCTCAAAAAAATAAAAAACCTAATTAAAAGATAAAGTCTGAATTAGAAGTGGATTCACATTAATAATTTTTAATTTTTGTACTACTTCTGTTAAAAGAGGGATTGTTTATATGGGTGTGTTTCTTTGTAAAAACCTAGTTAAGATTGAACACTTCTCCTTTTTTAGAAACAGTCTCACTCTGTTACCAGGCTGATGTGCTGTGGCACAATCACAACTCACTGAAGCCTCAAACTCTAAGGATCAAGGGATCCTGCTAGGTCAACATCCCAAGTAGCTGAAAATATAGGCGTGTACCACCATGCCTGATTAATTTTTAAAAATTTTAGTAAGGCCGGGTGCGGTGGCTCAAGCCTGTAATCCCAGCACTTTGGGAGGCCGAGGCGGGTGGATCACGAGGTCGAGAGATCAAGACCATCCTGGTCAACATGGTGAAACCCCGTCTCTACTAAAAATACAAAAAACTAGCTGGGCGTGGTGGTGCGTGCCTGTAATCCCAGCTACTCAGGAGGCTGAGGCAGGATAATTGCCTGAACCCAGGAGGCGGAGGTTGCGGTGAGCCGAGATGGCACCATTGCACTCCAGCCTGGGTAACAAGAGCGAAACTCCGTCTCAAAAAAAAAAAAAAAAAAAAAAAAAAATTTAGTAAAGATGTGATCTCACTATGTTGCCCAGGCTGTTCTCAAACTCCTAACCTCAAATGATCCTCCTGCCTTGTCTTTCCAAAGTGATGGAATTACACAGACTTAAGCCATTGTGCTCAGCCGAGATTTTACCTTCAATGAGCACGCATCTTATATCACACACACACACACACACACACACACACACACACACACACACAAAATAAAGAACAAAGCAGGAGGCATCACACTACCGGATTTCAAACTATACTACAAGGCTACAGTAATCAAAACAGCATGGTACTGGTACCAAAACAGAGATATAGACCAATGGAACAGAACAGAGGCCTCAGAGGAAATACAACATATCTACAACCATCCAGTCTTCGACAAGCCTGACAAAACAAGCAATGGGAAAAGGATTCCCTGTTTAATAAATGGTGTTGGGAAAACTGGCTAGCCATGTGCAGAAAGCAGAAACAGGACCCCTTCCTGACACCTTACACCAAAATTAACTCCAGATGGATTAAAGACTTAAACATCAGACCTAACACTATAAAAACCCTAGAAGAAAATCTAGGCAAAACCATTCAGGACATAGACGTAGGCAAGGGCTTCATGACCAAAATGCCAAAAGTAATGGCAACAAAAGCCAAAATAGACAAATGGGACCTAATCAAACTCCAAAGCTTCTGCAAGGCAAAAGAAACAGTCAGTAGAGTGAATCGGCAACCAACAGAATGGGAAAAAATTTTTGCAGTCTACCCATCTGACAAGGGGCTGATATCCAGAATTTACAAAGAACTAAAACAGATCTACAAGAAAAAAAAAACAAACAAGCCCATTCAAAAATGGGTGAAGGATATGAACAGACACTTTACAAAAGAAGACGTACAGGAGGCCAACAAAAATATGAAAAAATGCTCATCCTCACTGGTCATTAGAGAAATGCAAATCAAAACCACATTGAGATAGCATCTCACACCAGTTAGAATGGCGATCATTAAAAAATCTGGAGACAACAGATGCTGGAGAGGATCTGGAGAAATAGGAACACTTTTACATTGTTGGTGGGAGTGTAAATTAATTCAACCATTGTGGAAGACAGTGTGGCGATTCCTCAAGGACCTAAAAATAGAAATCCCATTTGACCCAGCAATCCCATTACTGGGTATATATCCAAAGGATTATAAATCATTCTACTACAAGGACACATGCACACGAATGTTCATTGCAGCACTGTTTACAATAGCCAAGACCTGGAACCAACCCAAATGCCCAACGATGATAGACTGGATAGGGAAAATGTGGTACATATACACCATGGAATATTACACAGCCATCAAAAACGATGAGTTTGCGTCCTTTGTAGGGACATGGATGAACCTGGAAACCATCATTCTCAGCAAACTGACACAAGACCAGAAAATCAAACACCACATGTTCTTACTCATAGGCGGGTGTTGAACAATGAGAACACATGGACAAAGGGAAGGGAGCACTACACGCTGGGGTCCGTTGCAGGGAAATGGGGGAAGGACGGGGAGGTGGGGAGGTGGGAAGAGATAGCATGGGGAGAAATGACAGATAGAGGTGAGGGGACGGAAGGCAGCAAACCACACTGCCATGTGTGTACCTATCCAACAATCTTGCATGTTCTTCACATGTACCACCAAACCTAAAATGCAATTAAAAAAAAGAAATAGCCTTTTGAAGTACCACAGGACATTTGTCTGGTTGTTTTTGTTTAGGTTAACATACCAGCAATTATTTTTTTTTGACTTCCTGACAAAAATTATTTGGATTAAAAAGTGGTTTTTATCCAAATAATTCAACTACTCTACTCCATCCCTAAGCTACTTGCATGGAAGGAAAAAGGAGGAAAAAGCCAGTACTGTGACTGCCTATGCTTCCCCCAGCATGGCCCCCTGTGAGACGTGGGGCAGCGGAGACCAGGAACTGTTCAAGGGCGCCAGGTCCCGTCTGTCTGCGCTCACTTTCCTTCCTCAGGTACTCGCATAGCGGGGGATGGCACCGACTTTACCTGTTGCTGCAGCTCCTTGGTGAGCTGGCCCTGGTCATGGAACAGGAACTGTGGGGTCAGAACAATAGAGGGCTTCACCACCTGCAGAATGGGAACAGAAGCTCATGATGAGGGCCAACCTATTCGATAATTAAATGTTTTTAAAAGTTTCTTGAGTGGAAAAACAAGGGGATGCTTGAGTCTATAGTGGTCAAGAGCATGGGGGCCTCAGAAAAGGTCAGAACCAAATTCAAATTCCTGTACTTTGAATTTCTATTTCATGCCATGGAAAATTAATTTACCCCTCTTCACCTGAGTTTCCTTTTGTGTGAAATGGAAACAATTTCATTCCTCATTCAGTTTCTGTCAAGGATTCTAAAACACCCAACTCATTTAAATGTATCGTCATTTCTGTCATAACTAGTGGGATCAATTTCACTATTATTGGATACACAGTTCTGTGCCTGAAACCTACAAAAAAGAAAATCTTACGTCTAAAAAGTGTCAGTGATTTATCATCGTTATATTATTAATCATAACTGTGTTTAATCCACAAGGCCTTGTGCATGGCAGGTGCTCAACAAACACTTGTTCAATCAATGCATGTGGGCTCTGCAGCCACACTGTTTAGGTTCTACTCGGCCTCTACCACTCATTAGCTGAGTGATGTGAGCAAGATAATTCATGTCTTTATGTCTTCGTGTCCTTCTCTATAAAAGATATATAATAAGAATCCCCAGCTCCTTAGGTTGTTGCCGGGGGTGAGTAATTTGGCAAATAGTAGGGGCTTGTTAAATATTAGCTGTGATGAACTCCTTCCAAATCGTCCTTTTCAGAGCCACAGACGAGGTCATAGTGCCCCCTGGTGACCCTAAAGTGTAAATACACATGATCACCAATACGCTCTCCTTTCACCACAGGTCCAAGACTGAGTAGTTACCTCCTGGAGGTTTCTGCTGCATCTGCCTTCTCAGTGCTCACATAAAGACTTTTGTATTTTTCTCCTCACATTACCGCAGATGGGGTTCAGGGTGCCCAACACAGAGGGTGATCCACACAGGGCAATGACCACCTGTGCCAGCCCTGTGACATCGCTGGAGGACCACTGTTCCTTCCTTCTCATGTTCTGGGTAGATGCCAGGGGTAGGGTGACCCATACCCTCGTTTCTTGCTTTGGAGAATCACATTTTCTTTTGGCAAGGAAGGCAAAAGTCACAGGAAGCCAGAGACCCGTGATCTCTCTGTGTCACAGGTTCAAACTACAAAGACCTGAACACTATGCTAAAAGCCCAAAGCTTGGGTGCTCCCCAGGGCTTCTCACCTCACGGCCTCTGCTGAGGGAGGATGAATACTATGTCCTCCTCCCAGAGCTTTGGGAGCTTGTAGCAAGCAGCCTTCCTAGCACAAAATCTTTTGGAAACCTCGAACTGTGTCTAAAACATTCCTGCACATTTTGCATCCTATTTCCCATATGTCAGCATGTTTTAGTAAAAACAAAAACAAAAAAAAATCAATTTCCTAAATATGCAAGATAAATTAATACTGTAGAACAATGTGACTTTTAAAAACATGTTATTTAGGCTGGGCATGGTGGCTTATGCCTGTAATCTCAGCACTTTGGGAGGCTAAGGTGGGTGGATCACCTGAGGTCAGGAGTTAGAGACCAGCCCGACCAAAAAGGAGAAACTCTGTCTCTACTAAAAATACAAAATTGGCCGGGCATGGTGGCACATCACTGTAATTCCAGCTACTTAAGAGGCTGAGGCAGGAGAATCACTTAAACCTGGGAGGCGGAGGTTGCAGTGAGCTATCATGCCATTGCACTCCAGCCTGGGCAACAAGAGCAAAACTCCATTTCAAAAAAACAAGCAAAAAAAAAACTGAGTCTCAGAATGATGAAGCACTTTGTCCAATGTGACTCAGCTAGTAAGTGTTGAGACCTTGCATCCAATCAAAGCCCATCTCATTCTAAAGGCCATGCTATGTTATTCTCCGGCCCATGGAGAATAATTTTAACACAACCAATGACATTTCTACACAACAACGTTCTTGTCTCAAGTCCAAGAGTGCCTCCTATGCCTTCTATAACACTGGCTTTCTGGGCACTAAAGATGCCATTCTAATGTGTAATCATGTGGCCAATGGAGATATGACCAATGTCATCATGTTTGTACACCCATAAGCCATACACACTCCTCCCTTTTCTGATGAAATTCAAGTACCCTTTTTGATTACTTAGCAAAACAGAGCTTTAAAAGAGTTAAGGTTTTGCTGGGTGTGGTGGCTCATGCCTGTAATCCCAGCACTTTGGGAGGCTGAGGTGGGTGGATCACGAGGTCAAGAGATTGAGACCATCCTGGCCAACATGGTGAAACCCCATCTCTACTAAAAATACAAAAATTAGCTGGGTGTGGTGGTGCTTTCCGGTGTTCCTAACTACTCAGGAGGCTGAGGCAGGAGAATTGCTTGAACCATGAATGCAGAGGTTGCAGTGAGCTGAGGTTATCCCACTGCACTCCAGCCTGGTGACAGAGCAAGACTCTGTGCATATCTATGTATGTATGTATATGTGTGTGTGTGTGCGTGCACGCGTGTGTGTGGTGTGTGTGTGTGTGCATGTGCATCTGTGTGTGCATGTGTGTGTGGGTGTGTGCGTGTGTGATATGTATATAAAGGGTTAAGGTTTTTATATCCATGGAACTTTCTGTATTGCTTTTGAAGTCTCTAGTTAAATGAATATTCTTCTAATAGTGACCCTGGTCATGGATGAACCTGGAAACCATCATTCTCAGCAAACTGACACAAGAACAGAACATCAGACACCACATGTTCTCACTCATAAACGGGTGTTAAACAATGAGAATACATGGACACAGGGAGGGGAGCATCACACACTGGGGTCTGTCAGGGGGAAATAAGGGAGGGACAGCAGAGGGTGGGGAGTTGGGAGAGATAGCATGGGGAGAAATGCCAGATACAGGTGATGGGGAGGAAGGCAGCAAATCACACTGCCATGTGTGTACCTATGCAACAATCTTGCACGTTCTTCACATGTACCCCCAAACCTAAAATACAATGAAAAATAAAATAAAATAAAATAAAAACTAAAAAAAAAAAAAAGTGACCTGTGATTTTATTTTGATCAAGTGTTTTCAAACTTGTCATCTTTGAGGGGTTTCTCCAGTATCAAACTCCTAAATCGAGTTTTTTGGCTTAAAATTAACCTTGGGATTTTTCAGCTGGGTCCCTCAGGGAGTCTAATGTGTCTCTCATCTTGTAAAAGACATTAAACGATTCAATGTAGTTGGTAGATTGTATGGGTGGGCATGGCCAAATGTGGTGATACTGCGTGGGAAGGCATCATCTAATGAGGTGACATTAAATCTCATCTCAGTTATGTTAATGGGTGTGTTGTTGATATACATGTTCCAAAAATTATATACATTTATACAAATTGATTGTTATGATTTACAAGTTTGATTGTTATGCTAAATATCTGCTAAAGTTCTATTTGTATAAACACGTCATTGATGTCTGGGCATGGTCACTCACTCCTGTAATCCCAGCATGCTGGGAGATGAAGACAGGTGGATCAACTGAGATCAGGAGTTCAACACCAGCCTCACCAACACGGTGAAACCCCATCTCTATTAACAACACAAAAATTAGCCAGCCGTGGTGTCAGGCACCTATAATCCCAGCCACTTGGGAAGTTGAAACAGAAGAATCACTTGATCCCAAGAGGCGGAGGTTGCAGTGGTCTGAGATCATGCCCATTGCACTCCAGCCTGGGCAACAAGAGTGAAATTCCATCACAAAAACAAAGAGTACAAAAGTTAGCCTGGCATGGTGGCATATGCCTGCAGGCCCAGCTACTTGGGAGGCTGAGATGGGAGAACTTCTTGAACCCAGGAGGTGGAGGTTGCAGTAAGGTGAGATTGTGTCACTGCAGTGCACCTTGGGCAACAGAGCAAGACTCCATCTCAAAAAAGAACATCAAAATAAGTTATTAATGTATTTGGAGGATTATATGAAATTTATAAAAGTCTGGTGGTCCTGATGTGATGCTGTCAGTCAGGATTCTGGTTAATCTCTTAAAATGCTGCACATAAGACTACTAACTACATTTCCTTGTGAATTGGGAATGTTCAGCAGATTTTCATCATAACTATTGATTCCATCATCCACATTTACTGTTTTGAATTCGTCTCTAAAAATATCTGTAATCAGCAAAATTCCAAATTCAAATTTTCTTTCTTTTTTTTTTTTTAAGATGGAATCTCGCTCTGTCAATTATGCTGGAGTGCAGTGTGGCCATCTCTGCTCACTGGGTTCAAGTGATTTTCCTGTTTCAGCCTCCTAAGTAGCTGGGACTAAAGGCATCCCCCACCACGCCCAGCTAATTGGTGGCAGTTGAGACAGGGTTTCACCATGTTGTCCAAGCTGGTCTCCAACTCATGACCTCATGATCCGCCATCCACCTCAGCCTTCCAAAGCACTGGGATTACAGCTGTGAGCCAGCATGCCTAGCTCCCAAATCTGCTTTTCATAGAAAAAACTCTACCTAGTTCTTTTTTTTTTTTTTTTTTTTTTTGAGATGGAGTTTCACTCGTTACCCAGGCTGGAGTGCAATGGTACGATCTCAGCTCACCGCAACCTCTGCCTCCTGGGTTTAGGCAATTCTCCTGCCTCAGCCTCCTGAGTAGCTGGGATTACAGGCATGTGCCACCATGCCCAGCTAATTTTTTGTGTTTTTAGTAGAGACCAGTTTCACCATGTTGACCAGGATGGTCTTGATCTCTTGACCTCGTGATCCACCTGCCTCGGCCTTCCAAAGTGCTGGGATTACAGCACCCAGCCACTGCACCCAGCCTACCAAGTCCTCTTGAACACAGGTTTCTGATAACTCATAACAATGAACTACCCAGACATCACCACTATGTGATATAAGCATGTCAGAAACTCACACATGCACCCTCTTAATACATTAAAAATAAATTTAAAAAAAAAAATCAAAGGCCCAGGTCCAGTGGCTCATGCCTGTAATCCCAGCACTTTGGGAGGCCAAGGCGGGTAGATCACTATGGTCAGGGGTTCGAGACAAGCCTGGCCAACACGGTGAAACCCCATCTCTACTAAAAATACAAAAATTAACCAGGCATGGTGGTGCATGCCTGTAATCCCAGCTACTAGGGAGGCCGAGGCATGACAATTGCTTGAACCTGGGAGTCAGAGTTTGCAGTGAGCCAAAACTGTGCCACTGCACTCTGGTCTGGGTGACAAAGTGAGACACTATCTCAAAAATAAAAATAAAAGTAAATAAACAAAAAAATTTCTAGAACTCTAATAAGGAAACTTAACTGTTCAAAAAACTGCTAAGCAAGATGAAGCAAAACAAAAAAATCCATAAAATTAAGATAATGTCAGCCGTGCCCGGAGGCTCACGCCTGTAATCCCAGCACTTTGGGAGGCCAAGGCGGGTGGATACGAGGTGAAGAGATCGAGACCATCCTGGTCAACACGGTGAAACCCTGTCTCTACTAAAAAAAAAAAAAAAAAAAAAAAAAAAAGCCGGGCATGGTGGCGTGTGCCTGTAATCCCAGCTACTCAGGAGGCTGAGGCAGGAGAATTGCCTGAACCCAGAAGGCGGAGGTTGCGGTGAGCCGAGATCGCGCCATTGCACTCCAGCCTGGGTAACAAGAGCGAAACTCCGTCTCAAAAAAAAAATAATAATAATAAGATAATGTCTTTATAACACGTAGTTAAAACAATGTTGATTTATTACTTTTATTTTTTTATTTTTTGAGATGGAGTCTCACTTTGTCACACAGGCTGGAGTGCAGTGGCGCAATCTTGGCTCACTGCAACCTCCACCTCCTGAGTTAAAGTGATTCTCCTGCCTCAGCCTTCCAAGCAGCTGGGACTGCAGGCACTCACCACCACGCCGAGCTAATTTTGGTATTTTTAGTAGAGATGGGGTTTCACCTCGTCAGCCAGGCTGGTTGAAAGCTCCTGATTTCAGGCAATCCCCACCCCTCCCTCCCTCCGTCCCTCCCCACGCCGGGGACTCCCGCAGTGCTGGGATCACAGGTGTGAGCCACCGTGCCCACCCTTTACTTGTTTTGTTTTCTAGATTTAAGGAATTTTTTTCATGTTGTCTGTAATTTACACTGATTTAGCAAAGCAAGCTCTTGTGAACAGAGGTGGGTGGAAGCGTTTGCTTTTTCTCCCTACTTGATCCCTCCTCAGTGTGGAACCTATTCATGAATATTCTCGTTTTCTGCTCATATGTTCTCATTATCCTCAGGCGATGATCCGTAAGTGGTTCCGTCGCCCACCTGTGGCCGAAGCCTCCTGTCTAAGACTGTGCGGGAAAGGCCCGGCCCCGAGTTTGCAGACTCACAGGAGGAGCAGAGCGTCCCTCCCCGCGGGCCCGAGAGCCGGAGCGCTGTCCGGGGAGCAGCATGGCAGGGAGGGGCCCGGCGGCTGCTTGCGGGCAGGACACACGGGCGCGGCCCCGGGGCGACCCTCCTGCCGGCGAGGGCCTCCTGCTTCCCGGCGTCTTCCTCCTCCACCCTGCCGACCGCAGGGGGAGCGCCGGCTGCCCCGTGCCTGGAAGTCGCTCCATCGCCTCCTCCCGCCGTGGGAAGGGAGAGGCCGCGGCGGCCGGAGCGAGGTGGGGGTCCCAGGGGAGCGCCAGGCTGGTCCCCGCGGGAAACATGGCGACCCGAGCAGCAGAGGCCGCCGCGGCTGCTCCGCTCACTTCCGGAGGAGCAAAGGCGCCTCCCGAGAAGATGCAGCCAGTGGAACAGGGCCCCGCAGCCCCGGGAGGGAGCAGCGGCGACGCAGCCAGGAAGCCCCGGGCAGCGCGCTGGGCACCATCGACTGCCACGCCAGCCTCCAGGCGGCGCCCACGCCAGCCTCCAGGGGGCGCCGCACCAACCGCCAGGCGGCGCCCACGCCAGCCTCCAGGGGGCGCCGCACCAACCGCCAGGCGGCGCCCACGCCAGCCTCCAGGGGGCGCCGCACCAACCGCCAGGCGGCGCCCACGCCAGCCTCCAGGGGGCGCCCACGCCAGCCTCCAGGGGGCGCCACACCAACCGCCAGGCGGCGCCCACGCCAGCCTCCAGGGGGCGCCGCACCAACCGCCAGGCGGCGCCCACGCCAGCCTCCAGGGGGCGCCGCACCAACCGCCAGGCGGCGCCCACGCCAGCCTCCAGGGGGCGCCGCACCAACCGCCAGGCGGCGCCCACGCCAGCCTCCAGGGGGCGCCGCACCAACCGCCAGGCGGCGCCCACGCCAGCCTCCAGGGGGCGCCGCACCAACCGCCAGGCGGCGCCCACGCCAGCCTCCAGGGGGCGCCACACCAACCGCCAGGCGGCACCCACGCCAGCCTCCAGGGGGCGCCCACACCAGCCTCCAGGGGGCGCAGCACCAACCGCCAGGCGGCACCCACGCCAGCCTCCAGGGGGCGCCACACCAACCGCCAGGCGGCACCCACGCCAGCCTCCAGGGGGCGCCCACACCAGCCTCCAGGGGGCGCCGCACCAACCGCCAGGCGGCGCCCACACCAGCCTCCAGGGGGCGCCGCACCAACCGCCAGGCGGCGCCCACACCAGCCTCCAGGAGGCGCCGCACCAACCGCCAGGCGGTGCCCACACCAGCCTCCAGGGGGCGCCGCACCAACCGCCAGGCGGCGCCCACACCAGCCTCCAGGAGGCGCCACACCAACCGCCAGGCGGCACCCACGCCAGCCTCCAGGGGGCGCCCACACCAGCCTCCAGGGGGCGCCGCACCAACCGCCAGGCGGCGCCCACACCAGCCTCCAGGGGGCGCCGCACCAACCGCCAGGCGGCGCCCACACCAGCCTCCAGGAGGCGCCGCACCAACCGCCAGGCGGTGCCCACACCAGCCTCCAGGCGGCACCCACACCAGCCTCCAGGCGGCGCCCACGCCAGCCTCCAGGGGGCGCCACACCAACCGCCAGGCGGCGCCCACACCAGCCTCCAGGGGGCGCCGCACCAACCGCCAGGCGGCGCCCACGCCAGCCTCCAGGGGGCGCCACACCAACCGCCAGGCGGCACCCACGCCAGCCTCCAGGGGGCGCCCACACCAGCCTCCAGGGGTCGCCTCACCAACCGCCAAGCGGCGCCCACGCCAGCCTCCAGGGGGCGCCGCACCAACCGCCAGGCGGTGCCCACACCAGCCTCCAGGGGGCGCCGCACCAACCTCCAGGGGGCGCCCACACCAGCCTCCAGGCGGCACCCACACCAGCCTCCAGGCGGCACTCACACCAGCCTCCAGGGGGCGCCCACACCAGCCTACAGGGAGCGCCACACCAGCCTCCAGGGGGCGCCCACACCAGCCTCCAGGCGGCGCCCACAGCAGCCTCCAGGGGGCGCTCACACAAGCCTCCAGGCAGCGCCCACACCAGCCTCCAGGCGGCGCCCACACCAGCCTCCAGGGCTGCACCTGCCCGCACCACACTGGTGCAGGAACTGTGCTGTCGGCCCGCCACACTGACCCAGGCGGCCAAGGCCCGCGGCAGCCGGAGAACAAGCCCACACCCACTGCCCGCAGCTAATGAGGAGGAGCGGGATGGCACCGTAGAAAAGTGCAAGCGCTCAGAGCTCGGGTCCCATGCCAGGAAAGGCCAGGAGCAGAAGATGGAGAGATGGAGATGGAGAAGCCGCAGCGGGGAAGGAGCACACTTCATGGGCGGGGTCGGCATCCGCTGGCGGGGTTAGAGCATGAAGAGGATGAAGCAGCAGAAAAAGCAGAAACCAGAAGGTGCAATGACACAGCGGAGCACCATGCGGAATCAGGCCCAGGGCTCCCGTAAAGGCTGGCTTTAATTCCAGCTCACACCCCCACCCCAGGGGAGAGGGAGGACCCAAGGAACACTGGAACCCGAAGGGCGGGAATCTGAGGCCAGGACTGATTGTGGGAAATGGAGGGCATCAGGAAAGGAGAAAGTGGGGCAGAATAGAGGGCGCAGGGTTGGGGGCAGTGAGCTGGGTTAGGAAGGATTAGAAATCAGAAGCTTAGGAAGAATCCACAAAGAAACTGTCCATAAGAAGGTGCGTGCTGCGGCCGGGCACGGTGGCTCACACCTGTAATCCCAGCACTTTGGGAGGCCAAGGTGGACAGATCACCTGAGGTCAGGAGTTGGAGAGCAGCCTGGCCAACATGGAGAATCCCTGTCTCTACTAAAAATACAAAAATAGTCTGGCGTGGTGGGGTGTGCCACTAATCCCAGCTAATTGGGAGGCCAAAGCGAAAAAATTGCTTGAACCCGGGAGGTGGAGGTTGCAGTGGGCCGAGATTGCACCACTGCACTCTAGCCTGTGCAACAAGAGGAAAACTTGGTCTCAAAAAAATTATTGATTAACTAATTAATGAGGAAACGTCTTGGAAACCATTGTTCTTACAGTTTCGGGAGTTTTGTTTGTTGTTGCTGCTCTATCTAGGTGCATTTTTTTTTTTTTTTCTTTTATGACAGAGTCTTACTCTGTCACCCAGACTGGAGTGCAGCAGTGTGATCTCGGCTCACTGCAACCTCCACCGCCTGGGTTCAGGCGATTCTCCTGCCTCAGCCTCCCAAGTAGCTGGGATTACAGGGGCAGGCCATCACACCTAGCCTTTTTTTTCTTACTATAGTTTTCTTTTTTGATATGGAGTCTCACTTTGTTGCCCAGGCTGGAGTGCAGTGGGACCATGTTGGCTCGATGCAACCCTCATCTCCTAGGTTCAAGCAATTCTGCCTCAGCCTCCTCAGTAGCTGAGATTACAGGCACCCACCACCATACCCAGCTAATCTTAGATTTTTAGTAGAGACAGGGTTTCACCATGTTGACCAGGCTGGTCTTGAACTTCTGACTTCAGGTGATCTGCCCACCTCAGTCTCCTAAGGTGCTGGGATTACAGGCATGAGCCACAGAAAATGTTTTTTAAATTACAGTTGGTACACACCTGTAAGTCCCAGCTACTTCAGAGTCCTAGGCAGGAGGATTACTCAAGCCCAGGAGGTCGAGGCTACAGTGAGCCATGTTCACACCACCGCACTCCATCCTGAGTGACAGAGTGAAACCCTCTGTCAAAACAAACAAAGACCTCAATGGGTCTCCACTGCATATGCAGTCACCCATGTAGCCAAGATCTAGAGAAATGTTGTCTTTCACAAATGCAGATGTACAAAAAGGACATCTCTTCATTTATTGAGGAAGTTTCAATGTTTCTTATGTACACACACAATGCTTACATACAAATGAACATTGGGAGGCTGGGTGTGGTGGCCCATTCCTGTAATCCCAGCACTGTAGGAGGCCGAAGTGGCAGGAGGAGGGGGGCAGATTACTTAAGTTCAGTGGTTTGAGACAAGCCTGACCAACGTGGAGAAACCCCATCTCTACTAAACATACAGAAATGAGCTACACATGGTGGCAGGTGCCTGTAATCCCAGCTACACAGGAGGCTGAGGCAGGAGTCGCTTCAACCCAGGAGGCGGAGGTTGCAGTGAGCCTAGATCTTGCCACTGTACTCCAGCCTGGGTGACAGAGTGAGACTCCCTCTCAAAAAACAAACAAAGCTAGCATTGTGATAATGCACTTTTGAGGAGTCACATTTGTGATGTTCAAGGCAGTGGGGGGAACATGTGCCCCAGCTCTAGGAGAGACTGGTCTGCCTCTGGATTTGATCTGTCTGGGTCCCTGGCTGATAGATGATGCCTGCCAACTTGGGGCAGGTCTCCCTAGTCCACTCAAACTCACACAGTCGTCTCCTCAGGAAATACCCTCCAAGACACATCCCAAATCACCTTTTACCAGGTATCCACGTGTCCTTTCATTCAGTCAACATGACACCTACAATTTTGGGGGGTATTTTTGGAAAGGGTCTCGCTTTGTTACCCAGGCTGGACTGCAGTGGCTGGAACACACCTCACTGCAGCCTCAACCACCCATGCTCAAGTGATCCTCCTGTCTCAGCCTCCAGAGTAGCTGGGATTACAGGTATGCACCACCACACCCAGCTAATTTTTGTAGAGGCGGGGTTTCACCAAGTTGACCAGGCTGGTTGTGAACTTTTGGACTCAAGCAATCTGCCTGCCTTGGCTTCCCAAAGTTCTGGGATTTTAGGATTTCAGGTGTGAGGCACCTTGCCTCACTGACAACTAAAATTAAGTCCCCAAGCCCATCTGTTGTCAACAATCCACCCTTCTCTATCTCCTTACCCCATGCTTAATTTATAAATAAATAACAAGGTAATCATTCACCTGTCCTGATTCAACTAACATGATGCAACTCTCTGGCATACGACCGAAAATACACTCAACCCTTCCCCAGAATTCATCTCTCAGGATTTCAACATTACGGATTCAAATTTTGGGGGATTGCAATTTTTGAGATTTTAGATGAGATCTTTCGGGATTTAACCTATTTTACAACTGAGCACACTGAGCCACAGGGAGGGGATGTGAACTGCCCAAGGTCTCACAGGTGGTGAGGGTTTGTAGCTGGAACTTGAACCAGGGTCTACCTTGGAAGGAGATTTCACACTGAGCCTCCTCCTGAAAAGCCTGCTCTCTGGGGTTTGAAGGAAATTCGTGGTCAGTAAACTGTGCCTCAGGAAATTGTTCCTCTAATGCATCAATCAGGATAAACAAGGTTATGATGCAATAACAAGCAGCCTCCATTGTCTCCTTTTTCTGTTTGGTTTTTGTTTTTTAGAGATGGAGTCTCGCTCTGTCACCCAGGCTGGAGTGCAGTGGCGTGACATTGGCTCACTGCAACCTCCACATCCTGGTTCAAGTAAGTTTCCTGCCTCAGTCTCCTGAGTAGCTGGGATTACAGGCACACCTCACCACACCCAGGTAATTTTTGTATTTTTAGTAGAGGGAGAGTTTCATCATGTTAGCCAGGCTGGTCTTGAACTCTTGGTCTCAAATGATCCTCCAGCCTTGGCCTCCCAAAGCGCTGGGATTATAGGCATAAGCCACTGCCCCTGGCACAACCCCCAATCTCAATGGCTTACAACAAAGTTTGGTTTCTGTTCCACACAACATATTCACAGCAGCCTAACGGATTCATCTGCATTGGAAACATCAAGAGTCCCATGGCAAAAAGAAAAGAGACACGCGACCACTTGCTGACTCTGAAAGTTTCTGGTAAAAAGTGACACAGGTGGCCGGGCACAGCGGCTCACACCTGTAATCCCAGCACTTTGGGAGGCTGAGGCCTGCAGATCACCTGAGGTCAGGAGTTTGAGACCGGCCTGGCCAACATGGTGAAACCTCATCTCTACTAAAAATACAAAAATTAGCTGGATGTGGCATGCACCTGTAATCCTAGCTCCTCGGGAGGCTGAGGCAGAAGAATTGCTTGAACCTGAGAGGCAGAGGTTGCAGTGAGCTGAGATCATGCCACTGCACTCCAGCCTGGGTGACAGAGTGAGACTTTGTCTCAAAAAAAAAAAAAAAAAAAAAAAGAGTGACACAGATTCCTCCCAGCCACATCACTGATCTAAGCAAGACACCAGCAAATATCGTAAACGCCAGTACAAGCCAGACAGCTGAAAGTTTTTGTTTCCTTTTGCTTCTTTTTCCTACCAAGATTCGCTCTCCACCTTTCTTTTCTCCTTCAATAACCAGTCCATGGTTTCACTTTCTTTACTATAAGCAAATGCTGGTCGGGAGCGGTGACTCATGCCTGTAATTTCAGCACTTTGGGAAGCGGAGGCAGGTGGATCACTTCAGGTCAGGAGTTCAAGACCAGCCTGACCAACGTGGTGAAACCCCATGTCTAGTAAAAACAAACAAACAAAATTAGCCGGTCGAGGTGGGGCACGCCTGTAGTCCCAGCTACTAGGGAGGCTAAGGCAAGAGAATTGCTTGAACCCAGGAGGTGGAGGTTGCAGTGAGCTGAGATCTCACCATTGCACTTTAGACTGGGCAATGGAGCAAATCTCAGTCCCAAAAACAAAAAATGGAAAGGGAAAAGAAAAGGAAACGAAGAAAATGCTTGCTTTCTTTCTTTTTTTTTTTTTTATGGAGTTTCGCTCTTGTTACCCAGGCTGGAGTGCAATGGCGCGATCTCGACTCACTGCAACCTCCGCCTCCTGGCTTCAGGCAATTCTCCTGCCTCAGCCTCCTGAGTAGCTGGGATTACAGGCACGCACCACCATGCCCAGCTAATGTTTTGTCTTTTTAGTAGAGATGAGGTTTCACCATGTTGACAAGGATGGTCTCGATCTCTTGACCCAGTGATCCGCTATCCTCGGCCTCCCAAAGTGCTGGGATTACAGGCTTGAGCCACCGTACCCCGGAAAATGCTTTCTTTCATCTGACACAAGCCAGAAGAAGAAAATGTCATTTATTTTCCTGGTTGGAGATTAATGCCCAGATTGTGCACCAGGTGGGGTCCTGCACCATCTCTCTCTGACATCTCCTACTGTTCTAGGAATCTTGCACACTGGCTCTTTGATGTCTCTTGGACTTTGCATATGGAGGTCTCTGCCTAACACGCCTTCTCTCTACGTCTCACTATTATCCTCCTGCTTTATTTATTTGTTTTATTGTTTGAGCAAGTGTCTTTGTCAGCCGGGCTGGAGTGCAGTGGTGCAGTCAATTTGAGTGAGTCTCGAATTCCTGTGCTCAAGCAATCCTCCCATCTCAGCCTCCCAAGTAGGTAGGCATTCCCACACCTGGCTACGTTTTTAATTTGTGTGTTTGTGTGTGTGTGTGTGTGTGTGTGTGTGTGTGTGTGTGTGTGTGTGTTGGAAAGAAGAAAACAAAATCCAGCCCTGCAGAATATATATATATATATATATATATATATATATATATATATATAAACATGCCTATAGAATATTCATCAAGTAAAATATATGCTGGGTTATAAAACCATTCTCAGCACATTTAAAATGAATAAAATCATGACGCGTGTTCTCTGCCCACAACAGAATTTAATTACAAATCAATAGCAGCAAAACAGTATTAGGAAAATCACCCATATATCTGGAAATTAAACAACCCACATAACCTAAGGACCAAACAAAAAGATTAAAATTTTAGAGTATACTTGAAATGCAAAAAAGTGAAAACACAACATTCCAAAATGTGTAAGGTGCAATAAAAACAGTGATTATCAAGGAAATGTGCAGCTCCAAACTCTTACATTAGAAAAACAAGACATGTTTAAAAACAATAATCCAAATGTTCACCTTTAATATCTAGAACATGAAAAGAAAATTAAACTAGGGTAAGCAGCAGGAGGGACGTAAAAATAATGGGATTGAAAATCAACAAAATAAAAGATGAACAAATATAGAATTTGCATTAAGTAGTTCTTTGATGAGATTAAAATCCTGATAAACCTTGGCTAAACTGCTCAAGGAAAAAGAAGAAAATATAAACTACCAACACCAGTAATGAAAAAAGAGACATTACTATATTCTTCAGACATTGAAAGGTAAATAAAAAAATATTTTAGGCAAGTTTATACAAATAAATTCAACATTGTAGTTGAAATGGACAACTCCCTTAAAAAATTAAAACCAAAAGCAGTTTACCAGAACTGAAAAATGGTAAAATAGAAACTAAGTATTGCCCTACATATACTGCAAAGGAATTGAGTTTGTTTCAAAAGAAAAAGGAATCTGCCCAGAGAGAAATCCTCAGCTTAAAGAGAATACGTATGTGTGAGTACTGTGGTGTGTATGAGTACTGTGTGTGTGTGAGTACTGTGGTGTGTGTGAGTACTGTGTGTGTGCATGCACATGTATGAACAGTGTGTGCATGTGAGTACTGTGTGTGTATGAGTACCGTGTGTGTGTGTGCATGCATGCTTGAGTACTGTTTGTGTCTGAGTACTGTGGTGTGTGTGAGTACTGTATGTGTGCATGCACATGTATGAACAGTGTGTGCATGTGAGTACTGTGTGTGTATGAGTACTGTGTGTGTGCACATCCACCTGTGTGAGTACTTAGTGTATATATATGTGTTTATGTTTGAGCTTATGTGTAGACTCATTGTTGTATATATCTTTTCTCTTAAAAATTGTACATGTTCAATGATGCAACACGGGTGCATTTTCCAAAATACTCGGCCATATACACATTGGGTATTGTACTATTGTGTTGCTATAAATGATTACCTGGGGCAGGGTAATTTATAAATAAAAGAGGTTTATTTGGCTCACAGTTTTGCAGGGTATTGAGGTGGAGGAGCACAATTTTTATTATCACCCACTGCTATCCTTCGAGCTGTACAAGAGGCATGGCATCAGCATCTGCTTCTGGTGAGGTCCTCAGGGAGCTTTCACTCCTGGTGTAAGGGGAAGTGAAGTTGGCTTCACAGAGGGAGTTAAGAGAAAAGAGAGAGGGGAGGGAGGTGCCAAGCTCTTTTTTTAATTTCTTATTTTTTGAGACGGAGTTTTGCTCTTTTTATCCAGGCTGGAGTGCAATGGTGCCATCTCGGCTCACTGCAACCTCCACCCGCTGGGTTCAGACAATTCTCCTGCCTCAGCCTCCTGAGTAGCTGGGATTACAGGCACGCACCACCATGCCCAGCTAATTTTTTGTATTTTTCGTAGAGATGGGGTTTCACCATGTTGACCAGGATGGTCTCTATCTCTTGACCTCATGATCCACCTGCCTTGGCCTCCCAAAATGCTGGGATTACAGGCCTGAGCCACCGAGCCCAGCCCGGGAAGTGCCAAGCTCTTTAGAGCAATCTGTTCTCCTGGAACTCACTCATTACCACAAAGCAGGCACCAAGCCACTCATGAGGGACCCGCCCCCATGGCCCAAACACCTCCCACTGGGCCCCACTTCCATCGCTAGGATCACATTTCAACATGAGGTTTGGAGGAGACAAATATTTAAGCTCTTCTCATTGTAATAATAAGAAGACTAAGAATCATAAGCACATGATTGATGCTCTTTCAGATTTCTCTGGAGGAAGGAAAGAAGGTACTATTTCTGAAGGGAATATAGTTTGAGAACTGAAGGATAAGATGTATATTTTCAAGCCAATTCATCAGATTTCCATTTTAAGCTTTTCTTCACATGTGGCACAGGTGAATTTTTCACTTTCTAGATGGGCGCTGGTAGAGAAGTCTACGGATGCATTTTAATGGCACCACGGGTGTCATTCTGGAGCTGCTCACATGGACCAGTCACATTGTGAGCATGAGAGACCTGCCTCATGCCTATGGAAATACTCAAGGCAACTTAGCATTGTTGCAGTTTTATTATTCATTGATGTCCTCTGGACAACACACTCACAATGTCTATGATTTCTTCTAAATTTGTCATCCATCAGCCAGTAGAAACCTCAATGTTATATAAATAGTCGGTTTTAATTTTAATTTATTCTGGTGGGTCATTGCAATTTTTTAAGTTGTTTTGAGGATCTGGAAATACAAATATTCAGTATTAATTTAAAGGAGTTTTGCTTTTTTCTGTTTTTTCTTTATCTTTTCAGTGTACCTTTGGAAAGTCAAGCACCGCTTGTTTAGGGAAGCAAATTTTTTGTTTGTTTGTTTATTTCTTTTAGAGATGGAGTCTCCCTCTGTTGCCCAAGCTGGAGTGCAGTGGTGCAATCTCAGCTCACTGCAAGTTCCACCTCCCTGGTTCAAGTGATTCTTGTGCCTTGTTACTTATGTGAGTTTGTGATTTCATCCTTTTATTCCATCCACCAGTAATCACTGCCTGTCTGCTTGGAGCCAGACACTGTACTGGACTCGGTTCATGATGTCTATCGGTTTGATGCAAAAGTTATTACAGTTTTTCACATTAAAAGTAATTGCAAAAACTGCAATTATGTTTGCACCAACACAGTAGAATAATAAAGGAGCATCCTAACTCCAAAGCTTTCACATGCTCAGAAGCTAGAAGGAACAAGCACCTTACATACCTACATATATTTCTTCCTCACAATAAACCTTTGATGTCAGTGTTGTTATAATTTCCATTTATCAGATGGGAAAACTGAGGCCTTGCTTGCCAGTGGTGGCATCTAATGAACAGACAAAACGAGGGAATTGAAGGACCTCTTCAAGGAGAATGACAAATCGCTGCTCGAGGAAATGGGAGAGGACACGAACAGATGGAAAAACACTCCATGCTCATGGATAGGAAGAATCAATATCGTGAAAATGGCCACACTGCCCAAAGTAATTTATAGATTCAATGCTGTTTTCATGAAACTGACATCTCTCACAGGATTGGAAGAAACTACTTTAAAATTCATACGGAACTAAAAAGAGAGCTTGTATAGCCAAGATGATCCTAAGCAAAGAGAACAAAGCTGGAGGCATCATGCTACTTGACTTCACATTGTACTACAAGGCCAGTAACCAAAACAGCAGGGTGCTGGCACAAAAACAGACACATGGACAAATGGAGCAGAACAGAGAACTCAGAAATAAGACCACACATCTACAACTATGTGATCTTTGACCAACTTACCAAAACAAGCAACCGGGAAAAGGTTTCTTATTTAATAAATGGTGCTGGGAGAACTGGCTAGCCATATGCAAAAAATTGAAACTGGACCCCTTCCTTACACCTTAGACAAAAATTAACTACGATGGATTAAAGACATAATTGTAAAACACAAAACTATAAAAACTCTAGAAGAAAATCTAGGCAATAGCATTCAGGACATAGGAAAAGTCAACAATTTCATGAAGGAAATGTCAAAAGCAATTGCAACAAAAGCCAAAATTAGCAAATGAGATCTAATTAAATAAAAGTGCTCCTGCACAGCAAAAGAAACTATTATCGGAGTGAACAGACAAGCTACAAAGTGAGAGAAAGGTTTTGCAATCCATCCATCTGACAATGCCTAATGTCCAGAATTTTCAAGGAACACACAAGGACATGGTCCCTACACAAGGGTGACATGCAAGTTCGTGAAGCAGTCCATAGTTTTAAACTTCAAATTTTCAAGGAGGACACAAGGTTCTGTGTCCTCCAGGAAACCCAGGCTTCTGCTGGAGCTGCGAGGTGCAGGGACATCCTGAGAGAGAATGTGGAGGTTTTGCTGATCATGGACTGAGAATTCCAGGGGGTGCAGTGGGAAGATTTGTGGAGTTGGGGAGGGAGGATGATGTGGACAGAAGAGGAGTGTGCAGAGCCTCGTGGATTCAAGTGCAGAGTATGTGGGGGACCCAGCGTGACTGACACAAACAGGGAGAGGGCGTGATAAGCTCAGTCGTGGTGGGCTTGAGGAAGACGATGGTGCTGAGGCTGTGGGAGACAGCGGAGGAGGAGAAGGGGTGGCTCTCACCTGGGCTCTGTCCATGGAAGTGAGGATGGTGGAGTGGTTGGGTCTCCGTGCTGTGTGGACCTTTCTTGACCACCTGATGACAGTTTGCAGTTCCTGACACAGCGGGCTTCTTAGAGGATTGATTCTTGACCCCAAGGAAAGGAAGTGAGCTCATTCTAGGTCTCAGGGCTACCCTGATGCCTTCTTCAGGGGGTGCCACTTCTGGGTCCCCCGTGGATCCCAGCACAGGAGCCCTCTTCTGCCCTGCTGAGGGGACCAAGGCCCAGGGGAGCTGTGCTCAGATTTCATAATGCCAATATATAGCTCCGCACCTTGGAATATTATGTGGACGTGGAGGTGTTTTTCCCAAATAAAAGAAAACTAAGTAAATGGGACCCTAAAAAATAAAATACAACTGAGCAATGGAGAGTAGAAGAAAATTTTCCTACTTTTCAGTTTCCCTGAATGTTGGTCTCAAGGGGCTGGAGAGAGAAGTTGCAGGGAGAACAGAAACTCAGAGAGGGCTGGAGCTCCCAAGCGCTGCTCACCTCCACAAGAAAGACATGCGGGAAACGGTTAAGGCAATTTCACATCACTTTGAAATTCTGTGATATTAGGGAATTGTAGTAACTCTCTTCAGTGTAATAATAATATTGTTGTCGGAAACAGGTTATTTTTTAAGAGATGACCACCAAAGTATTTAGAAATGAAGGTCATGTTGTTGGCAAGTGATTGCCTAATGTTTCAGCAAAAATTGTGGAAATATAATTTATTACATACACAAAGGAAATAATTAGATCTATGGTGACAATTGTATTCTTTCCAACTTTTGGACTCTGAAATTTTTTAAATAACTTGGAGAAAAAAATTAAAGCTAATACTACATAATCACATGAGAAATGTTCACTACGTCATGTTGAATGAAAATTAAACTTCAAGACTAGCTGAGGTGACTCATATCCAATCCCAGAGCTTTTAGAGGCTGAGCTGGGAGGACCACTTTAGGCCAGGTATTTGAAAGCAGCCTGGGCAACATGGCGAGACCCCATCTCTACAATACACTAAAAAATTAATGAGCCTGGTGGCAGGTGCCTGTGGTTCTGGCTACTTGGGAAGCTGAGTGGGGGGATGGCTTCAGCCTGGGAGTTCAAGGTTACAGTGAACTGTGATCATACCACTGCAATTTAGCCTCAGTGACACAGCAAGACCATGTTTCAAAAAAAAAAAAAGGGTGAGAGAGAGAAGAAAAAAATATATCAGGCCTTTAAAAGCATTCAAGAGCATGTGCATGAGAATGTCAGTTGTGTGTGGATGTGTCATTGTGTCGAGAGTGTCTGAGTAAGAATGTGTGTCAATATGTGTGACAACATCTTTTTGTCTGTGTGCAATGGTGTATGAGTCTATGTGTGCATTCATTCACTCATTTATTCACTCAACAAGTATATTTAAAGTAACAGTCACTATTCGAGGCAGCTGTGAACAATCAAAATCACTGTCCTTGTCCTCATAAAGCATGTATGCTAGAGGACAGAAAGAGTATAAGCAATTAAAATAAATACATTCATAGCTGGGCACAAATGTATGTAATCCCAGCACTTTGGGAGGCTGAAGCGGGAGGACCACTTGAGGCCAGAAGTTTGAGAACAGTTTGGGAAACATATCAAGACTCCGTTTGTACCAAAAGTAAATATGAAACTAGCCGAGTGTGATGGCACACACCTGTAGTCCCAGCTGCTTGGGAGGCTGAGGTGGGAGGATCACTTGAGCCCAGGAGTTTGAGGCTATGGTGAGCCAAGATTGCACCACCGCATTCCGGCCTGGGTAACAGCACAACCCTGTCTCTCAAAACAAATAAGTAAAGAATTCTTAAATGTTAGTAAAAGGGTTGCGAACAAAAACAAAGCAGGGTGGGGTGAGGGGGATGGGAGATGCCAAGTGGGCAGTGCAGAGACAGGCTCCGGTGGGCATGAGGAGAACGTGGGGCGGGGGACGGGGAAGGGAGCCCTGGAGATGAGTTTCCAGGCAGGGGAGTGGCTGTGCAGAGGCTCTGAGGTATGGACACCTGGGGTGCTGGATAAACCGTGATGCCTGGGCGGGCCTCGGTCTGGCCCCACCACACAGCCACACCTGGGTAAACTGGGCGGTCACTGGAGAGGGCCTTGCCCACGAGAGGGACTTTTCACCATGTTCTCCGCCCTCCCCACACCCCAGTTCCTCTGCCAGAAATGAGCGCGTGATCACGCCTCGGGCGCCCTTCCCGGGAAGAAGTTGCGCACGTGTCACTGCTGTCACAGGAAGCAGGAGCGCTGAAAAGGAAGAAGGAGCAGAAGAAAACGTTTCTTCTTTCCGGGTTTCTGGAGGGTGGGCCCGGAGGGCCGGAGAGGGGATGAGGAGACAGAAACCTCAGGGGCGGCTCCAGAGCTTCCCGCTCCTCCCGCGGGTGGGGTCCCCGGCTGCCAGAGGCCGCTTCACCCCGCCGATGCCCAGCCCGGCTCCGTGTCTCTGCCTGACTCACCCCCGCTCCTCCCTCCGCTGCTCCGCAGAATCCGAGCGCGGCCCGCGGCCGTGCGGATGGGGGAGCTGCCGCGCAGAAACGGGGCGACACGGAGAGGAGCCGCTCGGTGCCAGGCGCGGCTGGGGGCGCCCAGGGGAAGGACCCGGCTTTGTGGCCGAGGCCAAGGCCGTGGCTGCCGGCTGCATGCTCTGTTTTCTCAGCCGCTCCGAGGACTCTCGCCCACGGCAGCACCGAGGCTGTTCTTCACGGACCACCCAGTCCAACCGCTTATCCATTGAGAACTGCGCACATAGGTCAGTTTTTGATACGAATTGCAGCAGGAAAAAACCTGGATGCACAGTTTGAAAATGATGAACGAATGACACCCTTGGAACAGCCCTGATGATCTGGGGTTCAGTGGAAAAGGAACAGGACAAACTTCACGAAGAAATAAGAGAATTTAATCGAATGGAAAATGGCAACTTTAAAGAAGCAGAAGCCTTTGAAAGAATATTTGGTGGGCTGGGCGCGGTGGCTCACGCCTGTAATCCTAGCACTTTGTGAGGCCGAGGCGGGTGGATCACGAGGTCAAGAGATCGAGACCATCCTGGTCAACATGGTGAAACCCCATCTCTACTAAAAATACAAAAAATGAGCTGGGCATGGTGGCACGTGCCTGTAATCCCAGCTACTCAGGAGGCTGAGGCATGAGAATTGCCTGAGCCCGGGAGGCAGAGGCTGCGGTGAGCCGAGATCGCGCCATTGCACTCCAGCCTGGGTAACAAGAGCGAAACTCCGTCTCAAAAAAAAAAAAAAAAAAAAAAAAAAAAGAATATTTGGTGTTCCAAATTCTTATATGCCTTTAAAAAGGAAATTGCTTATGATAATCTCTCAGAAAGATACATTTCATTCCATGGAGTGAATGAAGAGTTATGTGAATTATGTGCTAAGTGAAAAATCATCCACCTTTCTAATGAAGGCAGCCGCAAAAGCATAGAAAGTAAAAGAGCAAGAACAATAACTTCTCAAGAGAAACCCAATGGTAATGATGCTGAAATGGAAACCGAAGCTAATTTGGATACAAGAAAAAGGTCTCACAAGAATCTTTGCTTATCTAAGTTGAAACATGGAACCCAACAACAAGACCTTAATAAGAAAGAAAGAAGAGTAGGAACTCTTCAAAGTGCAAGAAAGAAAAAAGAAAGCAGAAGAGCCAGTGAAAGTACGATACCTGTTTCAAAGGGTCAGCTGGTGACTCCTGAAAAGCACTGAGCTCGAAAAAGACAGATGTGGCTTTGGGAAGAAGACAAGAATTTGAGCTCTGGAGTGAGGAAATTTCGAGAGGGTAACATCTAAAGTACTGTTGCAGTATAAATTCAACAACCTGACAAATGTCATGTTAAAAGGCACAATGAAGAAACTAAAATGGATTTGCTCAGACAGTGAAGACTGATTGTGTTTGTAAAAGCTTGGTGAAAGGACAATTAAGTATTTTGGTTGCTACGTTTTGTTTGAAACTTGCATCATTGATGTATTTTAAAACTTTACATTGTTACAGTATTTTTCTGTGACCATCAATTAATATGAGGGTTTGTACTATAAGAGTTAAAGTATATGCTATCGTATTCTTTAAGAACTTGATTTTGATAAACTGTAAATTTGTCGAAGCCTGCTACATTAGCATTCCCACGCACAAATCCTGTTCCAATGAAAAAATTAAAAGCTGATATAAAAAAATTTAATTAACCTATTTTGTATCTGTAGGCTGACCTCAACCCTGTAACGTAACCCATTAAAATGAATTTGCTAGATGATTGAATAACAATAGTCCTTTGGTATGAGATAATGACTTGGTTTATGGCCTTAATATGCTACTTAATTACTTAAGACATGTATTAATAGAATGATAAATGTACAAAGTAACCTATAAGCATGACAGTCTTTTGCTTTCAATGGTTTCATGTAAAGAAAAAAAAAATTTGAACACAGTAATACCCAAGGACACAAGTGAACAATAGACACTGGGAAGGGAGGGTGGGAGTGAGAGCTGAAAACTGCCTACCGGGTGCTCTGCTCACTACCTGGGCAATGGATCATCTGTGCCCCACACCTCAGCAGTGCAGTGTACCCAGCTAACAAGCCTGCCATGTGCTCCCTGAATCTAAAATAAAAATAAATTTTATTATTACCCATGAAACAAAATCTGTACTATTAGCAAGAGTCATTTTGCGTCTCACTTGGAAACAATTTGACTTTTGTTCCAGTGTTTAAACTTTGACAAAAATGGTTTTGAATAGATCTGTATAGCCTGATGCCATAAACATAATATAACCTGATGCCATAAATATAAGATTCTCTGATACATTCATTTAACATATCAATATCGGGCCAAAAATAATATTGTGTAAAGTTTAAATAGCTATTGACTATGAGCACCTTGACGTCTATGATAGGTAATAAACAAGGCCATACATACCTTACTAAGCAGTTTTGGTTTTTCACTAACATTGCATTTTTTAAAGATTTAAACTCACAGAATTATTGAGCATATTGACTTGTGTGCTTTATTTAGCAAGTGAGTAAAAATATTGGAATAATAAAGCATTTGCATAAAAATCAAATGGTAGTGTGTTGTAATCTGTATTTTACTTCATATTAAGGTTTTATACGTGACTTTCCCATGGTTCCTGAATTTGTTATCTTATTATATACTATATATAATCAGAAACATGGATAATTTTTTAAAAGAAGAATCTGACAGCTGCGCAGCGACGCCCCGCTGTGGCCACAGGGCTGAGAACGGTGGCCCTTAGCTCCATCCTCACCTGCTCAGCCAAGACCTCCCCTGGGTCTCCCTGGGCTCCCGGCAGCAGGAAAGGCGTCTGAACACAAGAGGGCGCCCCTACCCCACGTCACGGTTGGGATCGGCCGCGTCTGTGTGGGTCTATTCATGGGCTTTTTATTCTATTCCATTGATTTAAGCCTATTTTATAACAATGTCGCACTGCTTTTTATTACTAGAGGTTTATAGTAAATCCTGAAATTACTCAATATGCATCCTCCAAATTCCTTCTTTTTAAAGTTATTTCAGCTATTCAAACTTATTTATATTTTCATAGAAATGGTAGCTTCAGCTTGCCAATTTCTTTTAACATTTCCTTTAAAGCTCACTGGTGTCTTAATTGAAAATGCACTTAATTTAGTAGCTCAGTCTTGGAGAAGTAATAACACTGGATATTCCACTTCTTGAATACGCAATTTCTCTGTTAATTTTGATCTTCTTTACTTTCTGTCGGTAGTGCTTGTAGACTTTAGTGTAGAAATTATACACACTATTAAAAAATTGATGCCTGAACATGGTATTACTTTGCTAATTTTTATTTTGAGACAGAGCTTTGCTCTGGTTGCCCAGGTAAAATGCAATGACGTGATGTTGGCTCACTGCAACCTCTGCCTCCTGGGTTCAAAAGATCTCCTGCCTCAACCTCCTGAGTACATGGAATTGCAGGCTTCCACCACCATGCCCGACTAATTTTGTATTTTTAGAGAGGATTTCGCCATGTTGGCCAGGCTGGTCTGGAACTCCTGACCTCAAGTGACCCACCCACCTTGGCCTCCCAATATACTGGGATTACAGGAGTGAGCCTCTGCACCCGGCCTGTTTTTTATTGTATTAATTGAGTTGTGTTATTTAATTTGCAGTTTATTTGAATCAAACACTTCCCCATAAACCAATCTGGAGTGACATATTTTTTTAAAATTTGTATTTGAATTTATTAACTTCTTGCACTGAATTTTTCGTCTTTGTTCGAGAGAAATCATTGTTCTTGGTTCTTTTTTCTTCTAATTTTGTTGTCTGCATTTTATTTTTTTAATCTGAGTAATGTTGGCCTCATAAATCCAGTTGAAAAGAGTTGCATCCTTTAATTTCTAAAAAGGTGTGTGTAAAATTGATGCTATTTTCAACTGTGTGTTTCATATAATTCATCAGCAAAGCCTTCTGGACCTTCTGTATTCTCTATGGGAAGGATTTCAATTACAAATTCAATTTCTACAATTTATATATGGCTGGTCACATTTTCTATTTCTTCTTAGATCAGTTTTCATGAATTTTCTCTCTCAAGGAAATTGTTCATTTGGATGTCAAGCTTATTGGCATAAAATTATTAATATTCCTTTTCTTGACCTGAAGGTCACAGTGGTCTGATGTTCTTTTATTCCTGTTATTGTTAATTTGTATCTTTTTGTCTTGATCAATCTAGTTAGGGTTTTATAAAATTTACTGATTATTTTCCCGTACAAGCAAGTTTAGGATTTGTTAATTTTATTTATCTTTCTAAGTAATTGACTTCAGTTTCATTATTATTTCCTTCCTCTGCCTGTTCCTTTTCATTTCTTATGGCAGAAGCTAAGTTACTAATTTGACATCTTCTTCTTTTCTAATAGAGGTACTTAAAAATGTCATTTTTTCTCTATTATTTCAGCTGCACCCCATAGATTCTGATTTATTTTACTTTAATATCCTTCAGTTTAGAGGATTTCCTAATTTCTCTTGTGATTTCTACTTTGACAAAATTGTCATTTAGAGTTTTGATGTTTAATTTCTAAATACTTGGTATTTTTACAATCATGTATCTTAGTCCATTTCGGCTGTTGTAACAGAATACCATAGTCTGTGTGGATTATAAACAAAAGAAATCGATTTCTCACAATTCCAGAGCCTGGGAAGTCGAAGGTCAAGACAATAGCGGAATGAGTGTGTGATTCAGGTGTTTCCAGATTCACAAATGGTGTCTTTTCTCAGTGTTCTTACATGGTGGAAGGGGCAAAGGACCTGAATGAAGTCCCTTTTATAAGAACAGTAACCTAATTAATAAGGGATCTGCCCTCATGACTTAATCACCTCTTAAAGGCTCCACCTCCAAACACCATCACTTTAGGGATTAGGTTTCAATATATGAACTTAGGGAATGACCAAAACATTCAGTCCACAGGATCACCTTATTGCTACCAAGTTCTAATGCGTTTTCATATGGTCTGAAAATACGTCTTGTATGATTTCAATATTTTCAAATGTATTGTTTGATGGCCTGAGATATAGTTTCTCTTGGTAAATGTATAATTCACACTGGAGACAATATATATTTTTTCACTGATGTTCATATGTATTTATATACATAAAGTCTGTGTGGTTAATGTTTTTGTTTTTCTAGTTCTTCGTTGGAATTTTCTATAGTTTTTAAATTTATTGCTAAAGTTTTAACATATCTAATCATGCTCATAGAATTCTCCATTTCTCTCTGTAATTTTATCCATTTCTTTGTGAACTCTGAAGTTAAGCTATTGGGCGAATTTCTGATTGCATGTCTTTTTGTTGGATTGATGCTTTTGTTATTGTGAAATGTCTCTCTCTCTCTTTTTTTAATCTCTGGTAATACATTTCATTTGAAAATCTCTTCTTTACTGGTAGTAATATAACCGGTAGCAATATAATGCTTTCAACCCCCTTAGGCTTACTGTTCACGTGACATTGCTTCTTCCGTCAATTTTCACTTAACTTAGACCTACGTGTGCAGGCGTTAGCCTGTTTTCACACTGCTAATGTTGTAACCAAGCGAGTTGTAAGGAAAGTGCCACACTCTGAGATAGAATCAGGAGTTCTTTGTTGCCAGTGACCAAGAGACAGCTAACGCTCAAAATTCTCTTGGCCCAGAAGAAGGGGCTTGATTCCTTTTTACACTTTGCTTAGAGAAAGGGGGTAATCACCCCCTTGCATTTTGTAAGTTCAGGAATATTCAAGTTGGATTTAGAATTGGAATGCTAGAAGATCCAGTCACAGACGCCATCGATTCTTTGATTTTTGTCTTTTGGATTCCTCGTTTTTCCTGATTATCCACTCACAAGTTGACTCAGCTGGGAACCTGACCATGAATGTAGTGCTTTCTGGCTGGGCTCCGCCCCTCATCGGGAAGACCAGGTGAAAAGGTAAAGAAACAAACAAAAACCTGAATTCTCCCTTGGCAGTGTGGGTCATATCCACTGTCTGGGATTTAAAATGCCTCTTCATGTGCAAGGCGAGGTGGTCTGACCTGGAAAATGCTCGGTGGCGTTTCTGGCACCGGAACGGGCGTTGCCCAGTGTGTTTACCGTAGTGCCTGGTCAGTTCATCTGAGCAGACGAATTTCCATCCACAGCCCTGGCAGTCACCGTGGTAAGGTTTCTCACCTGTGTGGGCTCGCAGGTGTGCCTTGGGATGGGAACTCTTTGTGTGGGTGGCCGTGCTTTTCTGGGACACGATCGTCTTCCCCTGTTTGGCCTGGGCTCCTCGGCAGGCAGGAACCCGGCGGCTTGAGCTCTTGGTCATGGAGCGGCGGACTTGCGGCTGAGTCTGGTCAGGCAGGAAGGATGGGTAATCGGGCCCTGGGTGGGGATGGAAGCCGGGGAAGTGGCAGGGCAGGGTGACAGTCCCTGCTGCTCAGCAGTTCCTCAGGTCCCAGGGGTCGGGGGCTGCCGCCCCAGGGGGACGTCATGTGCAGCCCGCCGTGGCCATGGCTGGGAGGGGTCCAGCGCCTGAGTGGGTGCACGAGGAGGCTCCTCCTGCTTGATCTGGGGGTACGGGCGCTGCGGGCCGCCGTTGTGGGGGCCGCCACCACCACCACCAGGTGGCTGCTGTCAGGGCCGTCTTCGCTGCCGCTGATGACAACTGGCTGTGTACTCGCTGCCCGGGGGCGCTCAGTGACGCCTTCAGCACGAACTTGCCAGTCACCCCAACAGCTGGCAGCTGCAGCTGCAGCGGTGGAGTGGACCCCGGCTCCAACTGCGGCTGCAGCAGGTCCGCCGCAGAGCCGCCAGAGGGGCTCATGTTGTGCATGTCCTCCAGGTTGAAGGAAGCCGTCGGAGGGGGAGCGGACTTTCTGCCATAGAGGAGGCCTCCGCCCGTGGGGTCCCCACGCCTGGGTCGCCCCGCCGGCATCGGACAGCTGAAGCTGCAGGTGGAGGGTGCGCTGGCAGGGCCGCTGCTCGACGGGAACGACGAGGAAGACGCGGACGCGGACAAGGGCACAGTGGCGGCCACCGACTGCTGATGGACAGCGAATTGGAGAGGATAAGGTCCAGGTACAGGAGGTCGTTTAGCTCCTCGGTCTCTCTCCGGGGCAGGGGGGCCAGGTTGCTACCGCCGCAAGCTGCAGTGGCTCCGGCAGGTCTGTGGCCACGGTCGCCACCACTAGGTCCTGGCGTGGCCAGGAAGCATTGGGGGAAGTCCTTCATGTGGGAGAGCTCCTCCTGCCAGCGGCTAATTGGGTTATTTGGAGCACCTGCTTAACACAGTGTCCTCTCCCTTCCCGCCCGGCCAGACGCCAACGTGGAGAAAGGTGGGAGCAGCGCCTCGCTGACAGCCCTGTCAGACCCCCCAGGTGGCTGCCTCATGAATGTGAGGGCCCAGAAGGTCCTCGGGAGCTCGAAGCATCGGGGGCACCTGAGCCCCAAAGTCAACGAAGAGAAGACTTAGAAACGAAGCCAAAACCCAAACCCCCAAGTTGCCTGACGTCCTTCTTCTTTAGATTAAATATAAATTAGAGTCATCCTTTTTAAAAACTTTCTTTGTTTACAAAGTTCTTAGAAAAGTAGACAATCTTATAAAAATAGACAATCAGCAAGGCAAGAAAGTAGGCCCGGTGGCCGGGCTGCCCTCTCTTCCACTCACCAGCGTCCTCCACCACTATCATGGTCACCTGGGTTGCTGCCGTGGGCGCAGGGGCTGTGGCCAGGGCAGTGGGCAGGAGGTGCCACTCGGTGAGACTGCCACGGAGAAGAACTGGTGGGTGCTGCAGGGCACGGAGTCTGCGGAGCTGGAGTCTGGATGCACGGAGTCTGGGTGCGCAGAGGCCACAGGCGCGGGTCATGGGCCTGTGGGTGGGGAGCGGACCGGAGGGGCGGCGAGGTCACTCGGCGGCTCCTGGTGCCTCCGCTGCCTGCCACGGCCTCTGCTCCCCACGCGCCCGCTCCTTCTCTCTGGGAAACTTGGAAAAACTCTTAATATGTGCAGATTCCTTAGGCTTTCTTGATTCTTTCCGGGCCTTAAGGTAGATTTAGAGAATTATAAATTCTTGCAACAGAAAATCTGCCTTAAAAAAGTCTTCCCCGGTGATCTTTAGGCAGCTCATCTACAGACAGGTTCTTAGACACCCTGGCAAGTTTCAATGTTGAAAATTGTTTCCTCTTCCCTCAAAGCAATGACAGGGCAGGTGGCCAATGGACGGGGGCCGGAAACCGAGGCTGCCCCCGAGGGCGCGTCTAATGCAGAAGACAAGGACCGCATCCTAAAGCACGTCCCGTCCCGTGGAGCTGCAGCATTTCAGATCAATACTGCAAATACCCCCGAACTGCCAAGGAACACGGCCCAGGCACCCTCTGAGGAGGGATTCTCACTTTTAATTCCTCTGTTCTTCATCTTCTGCTCTATTGGAACCCACAACCTTTGAGTGGATCTCTCCCGTTCTGGGAGCGCAGCTGTTCCTGGGACTCGGCTCCAGCTGCCGCCCACTCTGGCCTAACCCGGCTGTGCCGTGGAGGTGGCCGGCCCCTTTAAGGCCCCGCTGCGCCTGCGCCTGGGGCTCTCGGAGGCGGGGCCGGAGCGGAGGACCAAGCGGCCGCAGGGGGGCGGTGGGCGGTGGCTGAGACAGCGGCGGTGCCGGAGGAGAGGGGAGGGGGGCGGGGCGGGGCGGAGTGGGGGCGGGGCGGGGATGGGAGGGGCGGGGTGGGGGCGGTGGCGGGGGAGGGGAAGGGCAGGGGAGGGGCGGGGCGGGGAGGGGAGGAGCGCGGTGGGGGCGGTAGCGGGGGAGGGGCTGGGGCGGGGAAGGGCAGGGGAGAGGAGGGCGGGGAAGGGCAGGGGAGGGCAGGGGTCGGGAGGGCTGGGAAGGGGAGGGGAGGGCAGGGGAGGGCAGGGGAGGGCTGGGGAGGGGAGGGGAGGGGAGGGGAGGGCTGGGGAGGGGAGGGGAGGGTGGCGCCGCCGCTGGGAGCCGCTCAGTGAGTGCGGCGCTTCTGGAAACGCAGGACAGGCGGGCGGGCTGCGGAGGGCGGAGGCGCGGGGCGTGGCGGCCGCCATGCCTGTGGGAAGTGGAGGTTTGCCGGGAAGTCCACCAGCGTTTGTGAGGTGAGGGCGCCGCGCCAGGGCGCGGGCGGGGAGTTCGGGACCCCGGCGCGCAGCTGGGTTGACGCGCGCAGGGGCCTCCGCAGCGTTTGCTGGGCGAGCCGGCCGGGGCGGCCGCCGGGCTGGAGTCCCTGCGCCGGGTTCCTCTCCCCTCGGCCGCCGCAGCCCTCCTCTCGGGGCGCCGGGAGGAATCCCGCTGGCGGGAGCGGGTCTTTGGGGCTTCTCAGATGATCTCACCGGGCGTCCTTTCACCGAAGCGCAGCAAGACTTTTGGAGCGGTGTCCTCGCTTTCCTTTTTTTTTTTTTTTTTTTTCTGGTAAAGCTGCTTTCCACGGGAAGTCTTTTCTTGAAGTGCTATCATTTCTTTGGGGTACAGTGTTGTTCACCCGAAGGAATGACTCCCAGTGCTCCAGGACGTTAAAGTGATCTGCTGGTCGTTTTAAAGCTTTGTTCTGAGCTGATACGCGTTAGTAGCTTTCTTTTGTTGTTAAATTTTATTGGTAAAATTTCACCTGTGAACCAGCAGCTCGGTTTTCTATTCTAAAATGCTAGCTTTAAGATTTCTGAGAACTTTGTGTCAAAGAAATCTTTGAAAAGTTACAGAAGTCTGTGGAAGAAGCTGACAATTTGAGATATGCAGGTGGTTGGGGGGCAGTGGATCACACGTGTAATCCCAGCGCTTTGGAAGGCCAAGGTTGGGCAGACCACTGGAGCCCAGGAGTTCCAGACCAGCCTGGGCAACATGGCAAAACCCCATCTCTACTGAAAATACAAAAATTAGCTGTCTGTGGTGGTGTGTCCCTAGCTACCTGGGAGGCTGAGATGGGAGGATCTATCAGAGCCTGGGAGGCTGAGGTCACAGTGAGCAGTGATCTTGCCAGTGCACGCAGGCCTGGATGGCAGAGGGAGAACCTAAAAAAAAAAAAAAAAGTCCAGGTAATAAATTTATACTAAGTAAAATTCACCACAGATGAAGAAATAGAACATTGCTAGATTGGGGTATATATGTAAGAGTCACGTTGTTGGTTTTAGAGGTATCAGATATTGTTGAACATTTCCCAAAGTGGTTGTAAAACTTATCAGGGAATATTCTGCTTATCCCACATCCTTGCTGATGCTTGTCAGTTGAAAGTTATTTTGCCATTGGAGTAGAGGTGCAGTAATGTATCAGTGTGGTTTCATTTTGCCTTTTCCTGGTATCGAGGTTGAGTATTTTTTACTGCCATTTATATGTCCTCTTTTGTGAAGTGCCTGTTAAATCTCTGTATCCTGTTTTCAGGATATGCTTGTTTTTCTGTTGATTTGTAACACTTTATTCTGGTTATGTGTCCTTTCTAGGATATACACGTATTGCATTTCTCTTTTTTCAAACTGTAGCTTGCCTTTTCACTCTTTTAATGGTGTTTTTAAATGAATGGAGATTCTCTATTTTTTTTTTTTTCTTTTTTAGACAGGATCTCACTCTGTTGTCCAGGCTGGAGTGCAATGGCACAATTACAGCTCATTGCAATCTCGACCTCCCAAGGCTCTGGTGATCCTCCTGCCTGAGCCCCCAAGTAGCTGGGATCTGCAGGGGAGCACCATTATGCTCAGCTCTTTTTGTATTTTTAGTAGAGATGGGGTTTTAACATGTTACATAGGCTGGTCTGGAATTCCTGGGATCAAGTGATACACCTGCCTTGGCCTCCCAAAGTGTAGGGATTACAGGCATGAGCCAGTGTACCCAGCCTGAGTTTCTTAATTTTAATGAAATTATACTTGATCAGTCTTTTCCTTTATGGTGACTGCTTTTTGGGTCCTGTTAATCAATGCCTAACCTAGGAATATGAACACATTTTTTTCTGTGTTAACCTCATAGCAATTTTATTTTAGTTTATGCTTTTTTTTTCAGACAGACTTTCACTCTATTTCCCAGGCTAGAGTGTGGTGGCATAATCTCAGCTCACTGCAACTTTCACCTCCTGGATCAAGCGATCCTCCCACCTTAGCCTCTTGAGTACCTGAGACCATAGGCATGTGCTACCATGCCTGGCTAATTTTTTTTTTTTTTTTTTTGTAGAGATGGGCATTGAACATTTTCCCAGGTTAGTCTCAAACTCTTGGGCTCAAGTAGTCTGCCCACTTCAGCCTCCCACAGTGCTGGGATTACAGGTGTGAGCCACCCCACCCAGCCATGATTCACTTTTTACTCTACTAAAAAATAGCCATCTCTACTAAAAATACATGGATGTGACTGTTTAATGTAGCACCATATATTGACCGGGACATCCTTGTCCTTCTGGACTGTGTGGCACTTTTTTTCATAAATCAGATGGCTGTATGATCATCTGATTTATGAAATCAGTGTGGGTCTGTTTCTGGACCAACCTGAGCAACATAGTGAGATCCCATCTCTACAAAAAATCATAAATAAAGATGTAAAATGTTTTTAAGTGGGTAAAGAAGATGGAGTCATAGGTGATAATTTATAAATGATTGTCAGTTTTTGGCTACATACAGGTGTTGGTAAGTCAGATCTGTTGGGAGTTTAGGCAACATGTATTAAGAGAATTATGTGTTCAGAATGATTGCTAGATGTTCACTGACTTCAATTAGATGTTATTTGAGACTCACAGAGCTACAGGTTTTATTATTTTATTTATTTATTTGTCTTTTAAAAAATTTTACCATCTTCCTGTCAAGGCAGTAACTCTATACTTAATTGTTTTTAAGTATAACTAATTACCAGGAAAATTTTATGGATCATATCTAATTGTTAAGCCATTAAAGGATTGACGTGATGTAATGTAGACAATAGTATTCTACATAATAGTTTCAGGACTACATCAATGAAATTGTTTCTTTTCTTCTTCTTCTTCTTCTTCTTCTTCTTCTTCTTCTTCTTCTTCTTCTTTCTTCTTTCTTCTTTCTTCTTTCTTCTTTCTTCTTCTTCTTCTTCTTCTTCTTCTTCTTCTTCTTCTTCTTCTTCTTCTTCTTCCTCTTCTTCTTCTTCCTCTTCTTCTTCTTCCTCTTCTTCTTCTTCTTCTTCTTCTTCTTCTTCTTCTTCTTCTTCTTCTTCTTCTTCTTCCTCCTCCTCCTCCTCCTCCTCCTCCTCCTCCTCCTCCTCCTTCTCCTCCTCCTCTTCTTCTTCTTCTTCTTCTTCTTCTTCTTCCTCTTCTTCCTCTTTTCTTCTTTCTTCCTTCTTTTTTCTCCTGCATATAGTTTGAACATATCTTCTTCTCTTTGCTTTCTTGAGACAAGGTTTCGCTCTGTCGCCCATGCTGGAGTGCAGTGGGGCAGTGGTATGATCATGGCTCATTGCCGTTTTGACCTCTCAGGCTCTAGCAGTCCTCTTACCTCAGCCTTCTAAGTAGCTGCAGGCATGCACCACCATGCCAGGCTCAGTTTTTATTTTTTGTATACAGGGTCTTCCTATGGTGCCCAGACTGTTTTCAAACTCCTGGGCTCAAATGATCCTCCCACCTTGGCATCCCAAAGTGTTGGTATTACAGGTGTGAGCCATCACTCCTGGCCATTTTAGTTTTAATAATTTTATATTTTTCTAATTTAAAATATTTATTATTTATGAATGTAATATTGTTATGATTATTTTGTGTTTAATCTCATTTTCAAAATAAGCTTGTGGAAATTCGAGATCTTGTTTCTTATTTACTACTGTATTCTCAGTACCTGACCTTGCCTGGTATGAAACAGATATTCAATAAATAGTTGTTAAATGAATGAATGAACTACATTCAACAATTCTCTAAGTATCACAGCTTTCACTGTCTAACAAATAAAATAGCTTGTATAGAATAGAGTCACAGTTAACCTGCCATAAAAGGAAATGTCAATGAAAATAGACCTTTGTATGTGTAGCTGCTAAGATTTGGGGGCTTTTGTTACTGCAACATAAATTAGCAAAGCTCAGTGAGACTGCAGATAGAATATACATATATAAATAGACCAGATAGACCAGTGGATGAGATTCCAAAGATAGTTCAATCATCATTAACTAACCACACCCACACTCTCTTAATTTCCTAACAGAAAGAATGGAATTCCTGTTCACTAAGATCTGCCCCAAATATTACTTATTTTGTGAAAACTTCTCTGGCTACTCAGGAATCTCCCTGCTTCAGCCTCCCGAGTTGCTGAGATTGCACGTGTGCACCACCATGCTTGGCTAACTTTTTATTTCCAGAGACAGGGTCTTACTATGTTGCCCAGGCTGGTCAGGACTGTTGATTGCATATGACAGAAACCCAGCCAATTCTAGTTCCTCACCGCCTTTCAATCTGCTCCTTTCTCAGTCTTCCCAGTCTCAACAAATGGCAGTTCCATCCTTCAAGTTCCCCAAGCCCCAAATCTTAATGTTAACCTTGATTTCTCTCTTTTATGTCATAGCTCGTATGAAGGCCAGTCATGTTCAGACCCAGGCGGAGGTTCCTGCTGACCCAGGCTCTCACCAGCACATTGTCCTTTACTGTCCTCCTGAGGGTGTCTGGAGCTTCAGTGCTGTGTGCTCTCGGCCTCTATGCTGGGGCACCACTGACTCCTGCTGTCCAGGGCTTCCAGTGGACTCTCCGAGGCACTGATGTAGAATCTTCCCCATTCGGTTCACCAAGAGCAGCCTCATGCAGTGTGGGCTGACATGAAGAGCTGCCAGATCTAACAGGTAAAAATCACGAGGCACTGCCAGCTGGATGGGGTCAGAGAGTCCTCTCTCCATTACGATTCAGATGAGAAGGGAAGATTCCATAGGCCCTAAACATTGCAGCATGACCCACATGTGCCACCCACAAGCTGCAGTGCGTGGTCAGGTGGAAGTTATTTGACTTCAGGAGAGGACAGTGTTCTCTTCAGGCCTTTTCCTCCGTGGCTGGATCTGCGTACCTCTCCTCTCTCTTCCCCTCTCATCCCCCAGTCTCCATCCCCATCTCTCTCTCTGTTTCCACCTTGCTGTTCCCTTTCACCTGCTTTCACCTCTTCAACTTTCGTGATTCCCCCCTCCCTGTCCACCACATTTCCCAGGCTAAGGCTCCTGAACTGTCCTGTGTGGGGAGATGTATCTGGATTTAGGCGGTGCCCTCTAGATGTGTCCAGGATGGGGAAACATGGCTCAGCTGCCAGTATAATGGTTTCAGAGAGTGGCCACTTTTGAAGGCCTTTCACATTTCCCATTCTAGAATTGTGTAGGACTTAAAATTGATGGGCCACAGTAGAATTCTTGGTTCCTCATGACCTTGTGGTGGTCACCTTCTTTCACTGAGCATTCACATGGTGGCTGTTAGGTGCCAGGCCCTGCTCTGGGCTAGGGGCACCATAATGAGTAAATGTCAGATCACTACCCCATGGAACCCACCACTGCAGGCATAGAGAGGAGAAAGAAAGGGGCGTGGCCTGTTTGTGTTCTTTTCACGTGGTCACCTGCCAGTTCCTGGGGGAGTGGGAGCCAGTGCAAGGAGAGAAGCCCAGTGAGAAAGGCAAAGGGATGATGTCAGACCCAGGAGCTGAGGCTCACATTCCCCTGCAGCTGGGCAGCTTCTGGAGTGGACAAGGAGCAGCAGGGAACATTGTGGCCTGGTGTTCTGGGGTTCACTGTCTCATCTCATTCCTGTGGGTGCCAGAACTTGTCCAAAGGGAAGACTCAGTGTCTCTAAAAACAGCAAGGCGGAGACAGAAAGTGTTTCAGAGAAGCAGGAATGATTGTCTGCCATGGAAACAGTATATGGATTTATAGTAGTGTGTCTCTCTAATAACTAGTTAGCGTGTTCCTGTTAATTGAAAATATCGGTGGTGTAAGTTTCCTTGGATCTCCTCATCTTCACGTAAGTTTATCTGTTCCCCTATCCCTCCCTTCTTTCCTTCTTTTCCTTCCTTCCTGGGTTTTCTGATCAGGGTCATGTGAGGCTAAAATCCAGAAATGGGCTAGCTATGCTTTTTCTCTAGAGCTCAAGCTTTTATTCCAAGTTCACTGCAGATATTGGAAAATGTTTCTATTCTTGTTTGTGGGGGACTGAGGGCCCTTTTTCTGTGCTGGCTGTCAGCCAGGAGATACTCTGACTTCAGATGCCACCTGCTTTCCTCTTTACCTGTCTTTTCTATCTTTCAACCAATCACAACTCATGGAGTCCTTCTCAAGCTCCTTCCTTCTCTGACTTCATCTTCTCCAACCAGCCACAGAAAGCTCTGTCATGTATGGAGTGATGTGATTCAATCCACTTCATGCAGGTAACCTCATCATCTTCAGGTCATGTAACTGTCACATAAAAACATAATCACAGGAGTGGTGTCTCATCACCTTAACAGGCTTCAGAGACAAGGGTATGGCATGTTTGGGGACCATTTCAGAAATTCCATCTACCACAGTTGGACACTCACATTCCCCCATCTGCAAAATACATTCATCCTCTCCTCTAAAGTTTCCAAATTTCATGTCATTAAAGCGTTAGTTCAACATGAAAAATGTCACATAGGCCACATCAGATCCAAAGTTTAAAATCTTATCTAAAACATCCACACCAGGTGTCAATGAGGCTTCTGAGGGTGTCCATTAAGTACAGATTATTGACATAATTGCCTTACCTCTGTCGACCTGTGAAACTGAACAAACTGCTTATCTGCTCCTAATGTGGAATGGTGGGACAGGCACAGAATAACAATTACAGTGATTCTAGTTCAAAAAGAAGGAACATGGAAGGGAGAAAAAAGTCACCAATCCAAAATAGTTTGGAAATGGAGCTGGGCAAAATCCAGCAGGAGGTACTTAAGTAGGATCCACAGCCTGAGACTGACCCTCCATCCTGTGGGACTTTGCTTCTGGGATCTTTGCTCTGCATTTCTTGAAACCATTATTGTCTATCTTATTTCCCCCTACTCCTTTGGTTCTTCCCCTTTCTCCTCATGGCAGCATCCTCTGCTTAATCCTTGGTCCATCGCCCCCAGCAGAATTGGTCAGATAGTGCCCGTGTCACGGTCCTGACTGTCTCCACGAGGGGCTGTCCTTGTGAGCCCGTGCTCCTCTGAGATCGTCTTCACTGTCCTAACCTCTCTCAGTCATGATTGCTTTCAGCTGCCCTGGCTGGCTTAGGAGAAAACCTAAGACTATGGAGACCCAGAGCCATTCTCTGCCCTGTCTATCTCCAGGAGAGGAAGAAAATAACAGGGATCTTCATGGAGAAATGACCCACATGAGGGCCTGGACTCTCCAGCAGTCACAGCAGAGGAAACTCCCTGAGGAAGCATGGAGGAGCTGAACGCCCAGACTGGGAAAGCAGGGTTGTGTTAACCACTGTTTAATCCTCACATGCTCCCTGCCCCAAACTGCTAGCCAGTGAATGACAACGGACTGGAGTAAGTAATAGGCCTATAGAACCATGATAAAGAATTGTCCAAGGAAAGACCCTTTTACTCTGTTTGCAAGGTGAAATTGCTGTATTTGATCTAAAGTTTTCTGAAAGGCAGCAGCAAGTTTCTGGAGGATGAGTTACCTGCTTTGCACAGGGAGGGTGAGGCCAAGGCTTTCGTGGTATATCTGCTGCCACTGGGTGATGAGGGAGCCTGGGAGAGTCTTAGTCTTTCTGGACTTGAGTTTTCTCATCAGTAAAGTAGGTGCTAATTGTACCTCTCTGAGGTCCCTTCCTGCTTAGTTTTCTCTGAGTCCTTGAGGGACTGAGATGGTCTTTAACACTGCCTGGACCTCTAACCTGCCTCTGACCTCTCTGGGTCTGACTCCTGACTCTGGCCCCTGTGTTTCTCCTTCAGAGCCTGAGCTGAGTTCACACCTGGGAAGCTGAGAACTGAGGGAACAGATGGAAGAAAGTCAGCAGGTTTTGGTAAAGAGAAGAACCTGTAAAGGACAAGTCAGCGCTAGAACAGGTGAGAAACAAAGCAGGGGAGATTAAGGACAAACTGGGCCAGAAGCCTCAGGGGAATGGGCAATGGGCCTGTGATCATTCAACCAGTCGAGGGGCAGCGCAAGCTGAGCAGCGGGGACTGGGCAAGACACTTAATCCACAGGAGTCTTCTGACCCTGGTGAGGAAGAGCCAAAGGGGGGATCAGAGCTGGTTTATAGTGAGAGGCAGCACCAACTCCAAGAGGGGGAGGATTTGACCCTGAGCCCCACCCCAGACCTAGGAGCCTTGACCTCGGGGCTGCCATAGCAGTGGATGCTGTTCAGGTCAGTGTGGGTTAGAGAAGAACCATGCTTGGAGAAGGGTTGGAGATGTCTATTCTTACATTAAACAACTCTGCCCTAGGTCAGGTGCCAGAGTATTTCTTGCCAGTATATGAAGCAGTGATACTTACACTATTCCTCTGCACTTTCAGTTGAGGAAGGTCCCTATATGATATGAGTATTTACTGGGTGTACTTGGGGTTCAAATAGTAGTGTTTCCCCAAGCAACTCAAGCTCATGAGAGAAAGAACACAATGACATGATTTCAAGAAAATATAGTAGTTCTCTGAAAGTGGTGTGTCATGGCAGCCCAGAGGATGGGAGTGTAGGTGAAGACATTGCTCCTAATGACAAGGGGAACCATAAGAGGAATTCTTCAGAGTAGTCCCGTTTTTCCTCCAGTGTCCCACAGAAGATCCTGGGATGTGACTGATGTAGAGCAGGGGTCTACAGGTGTAGGAAGGGGGCTTGCTGCATCTTGGGAGAAATTATAGCATCCCTGGTAGGACATTTTGGAGAGGATTGTTGGTGATTGGATTGGATATCTATAGTCAGTTTTATCCTATCTTCAGTGAACACTGCTGAGACCTTCCTTAGTGCCAGACCCTAAGCTGGGAATCATGAACACAGAGATGAGTAGATATGATCTCAGCTTTCACAGAACTCTCAGTCTAGTGAATAGCAAGTTATGAGAAATGTAGTGATGGTGGCTTCATTAGAGCAAGTGGCTCATGCTGCATGGAGATGACCTCAGTGGATGACCGGGTCCCCCTTCTGGTTGTTAATCAACAGCTGGCTGACTTGCTCTGGGACAGTGACCCTGGATTTCTGCCAGGTGTCAGCATCTTAGGTACAAGCAACACCTCAGTTTTCTGTTGGGTCAAAACAGTTATCACTGCCAAGGTGATCAGAGGACACTAGTGACATCAGTAGCTACTGATGAGGTCCTGGCCAGCTAGGGAAATAAAGATGTAAGTTTAACAACAATTCTAAATTTGTTCTTAACATCATGAACAGAGAGTATCTGTCTTCTAAGTTAAATACTTTTTAGACTTCAAGATTCACCCACGTCCAAAATAAAATCTATGTCAGCCATATTACTGCCCTGAGATGATTTTTCCCTGTCCTTACCAGAAGCCTGCACTATCTGGAGCACTGAGGCTGTCTCAAGCCAACTGATCTGCTCTCTGGATTCCAGGGACACCCGCAGAGCCAGAGGTTGAAGGCACAGGCATTGCTATCTCTGACCGTTCTGACTCCAGGTTGATCCACCCCAATGCCCATTATTAACCACACAGTAACAGGATGCCACCAACATTTTGATTTGAGGCTGTCATGTCAGAATTTTAATAAAATTTAATAGATATTATTTTTTAGAGTACTTTTAGGTTTACAGATAAATTGAGCTGATAGCACAGGGAATTCCCCTATTCGCTCTTGTCCTCTGGAACACAATTTCCTCTATCATTAGTATCTTGCATTAGTGTGATAGATGTTTACAATTGATCAATCAATATTGGTATGTTATTATTAACTAAACTCCATAGTTTACGTTAGGGTTCATTCTTTGAGTTTTATAGTTCTGTGGGTTTTCACAATTACCTAGTGTCATGAATCCTCAGTACAGTATCACACAGAAGAGTTTCACTGCTGAAAACCTCCTTGTGTTCAACCAATTCATCCCTCCTCCACGTTTGGCAATCACTGATCATTTCACTATCTCTACCATTTTGACTCTCCTGGAATGTCCTAGTGTTGGAATCATACAGTGTGTAGAGTTTTTAGACTCGTTTCTTCCTAGCATTATGTATTTAAAGTTCCTCCATGTCTTTTCATGGCCTGATAGCTCATTTCTTTTTATAACGGAATCATATTCTGTTGCACAGATATACCACAGTTTGTTTAGCCATTAACTTAGTAAAGGACATTTTGGTTATTTCCAGTTTTTGACAAGTATGAGAAAACTGTTGTAAATACCTGGATGCAAGTTTTTGAGTGAACATGTTTTCACATTACTGTGGTAAATACCTAAAACTGCTATTTGCAGGATTATGTGGCAAGGCTATTTTTAGCTTTGCAAAAAACAAAAACAAAAACAAAACAAAACAAAACAAAAACACCTGCCAAACTGTTTTCCAAAGTGACTAGCATTTTGCATTTCCACTAGCAGTGAATGAGAGTTCCCGCTGCTCTGCAACTTTGGCAGCCTTTGGTATTGTCACTTGTTTGGATTTGAGCCATTCTATTAGGTATATATTATAGTGTAGTGGCATCTCTTTGGTTTAATATGCAATTTCCTAGTGACACATGATTTTGAGCATCTTTTTCGTATGCTTATTTGCCATCCATATGTCTTTTCTGGTGGAGTATCCAGATCTTCTGCCCATTTTTAAATTGAGTTGTTTGCTTTATTATTATTGAGTTTTAAGAGTCCTTTATGTATTTTGGACACCCGTCTTTCATCAGAGCTGTATTTTGCCAATATTTTTTCCCAGTTTATTACTTGTTTATTCATTTTCTTAACAATGCCTTTCCCAGAGCAGAAGTTTTTAATTTTAATGAAGTCCAACTGATCAATTTTTTCTTTCCTGGGTTGTGCTTTTGACATTGTATCTGAGAAGTCATCACTATGCCCAAGGTCACCTAGATGTTCCCCTATGTTATCCTCTAGGAGTCTTACAGTTTTGTACCTTGCATTGAAGTGTAAGATCCATTTTGTGAAAGGTGTAAAATCTGTGTCTAGATTTATTTATTTTTTACATGTGGATATCTAGTCATTCTAGCACCATTTGTTGAAAAGACTATCTTTTGCCTGTTAAATTGCCTTTGTGCCTTTCTCAAAGGTTGGTCTATTTCCGAGCTCTGTATTCTTTTCTAGTGACCTATTTGTCTGCTTTTTTTCTTTCTTCACCAATTTCCACACTGTTTGGTTACTGTAGCTTTATAATTAGTGCTGAAGTCGGCAGTGTCAGTTCTGTGGGCATTTTTCTTCTGATCTTTACTATGAGAACCTGGTTGGGCTCCAGGTGATAAAACTTAGAAAAATGTGAGATCCCCACTAAATCTGGGCCCCAAGGAGTTTTGAATGCTCAAGGCAGGCCACCCTCAGCTTCTAGTAATCTGTCAGTACCATTTAAGTGCTGGCTTCAGCAGCTTCTGTTCCTTGTATTTGCCTGTCTGTCTTGTTTTCAGCATGGCAATTTGCCCTGTGACCTCTCTTCTAGGCCCGCTAATAAGATTTGATAATTTTCAGTTTGTTCAGCTTTTTTCTTGTTGTAAGGACAAGTGGTGACCTCCTGGCTCCTTGCAGGTTGGAGTAGAAACCAGAAATTTTATTGAACAAGTTACTTGTAATGAAAGTCAGTAATCACAAATGTAGAATTGAATGATTTCCGTAGATATGTAGAATTTTGTAGCCATCACCTCAGTCCCCTCTTAGAATACAGACTACCTTTCTTCCTTCCCCAGACTCCCCAGAGGCTCTTTGCAGTCATTTTCCAATCCCTGGTCACCATGACAGAGCCTGAACAAAATTAAAATTTGGGAAACAGACAACATTACATTTCAGCTTTTATTAGATTGGGATTTTATGTAATGGACCATTGTCTTAATCTTGTGTCAACTAGAGGAAAGATTTTATTCTTAAGGACTTTCTTTATGGGAACTTAGTAGTTAGTCCCATTTATTGTTCTCCTTGAATTGGTTCGTCTATGCTGGTAGCAGATAGTTGCAATCAAACCTTGTCCAGTGGGCACAAGTGAAAGCGCTAAAAAAAAAAATCCTTCTATTAGAAATGTAGATGATGAATTTGCAGATAATGTTATGCAGAGTTACGTTTGTTTGTTTTTGAGCCGGAGTTTCACTCTTGTTGTGCTGGCTGGAGTGCAATGGCATGATCTCAGCTCACTGCAACGTCTGCCTCCTGGGTTCAAGCAATGCTCCTGCCTCAGCCTCCTGAGTACCTGGGATTACAGGCATGCAGCACCATGCCAAGCTAATTTTCTATTTTTAGTGGAGACAGGGTTTCTCCATGTCGGTAAGGCTGGTCTTGAACTCCCAACCTCAGGTGATCTGCCCTCCTCAGCCTCCCAAAGTGTTGGGATTGGAGGCATGAGCCTTCATGCTGGAGTGCTATGTGCAATCTCAGCTAACTGCAACTTCTACCTCTAGGGTGCAAGTGATTCTTGTGCCTCAGCCTTTCGAGTTGGCTGGGATTATAGGCATGCAGCACCACACCCGGCTAATTTTGTATTTTTAGTAGACAAAGAGTTTCTCCATGTTGGTCAGGCTGCTCTCCAACTACAAACCTCAGGTGATCCACGCACCTTAGCCTCCCAAAATACTGGAATTACATGCATGAGCCACCACACTTGGCTGGGAGTTAAATATTTTACCATCTTTTTTTTCTTTCAGAATTTGGATTGGTAACATGGAAAAGACACTTCTCACCTGCCTGAAATGCCCTTCATTATCTTCTAGTTGCAAGGGCTCTGGAACAGCCCTTACAGTACTCCCACAAAGGTAAGTATAACATTTTAATGTAGTCCCTTGCTTTTTTTTTTTTCTTTTTTGTGCCTATAGGGATTAGCATACATGTATGTGAAAATATAAAAAGAGTACAGATAGGCACCTGTAACTAGTTTTCTGTTGCTACCTATTAACGCATTATAACAAGTTAGTGGTTTGAAACCACAGAAATCAGGAAAGATTGGGTCCTCTGATCAGGGTCTTAGGAGGCTGAAACCCAGTTATGGGCTGCCTTGTGTTTTTCATCCAGAGATCAGGCTACTCTTCCAAGTTTACTACAGATGTATCGGCAGAATTCCTCTTCTTGTGGGTGGAGGACTGAGATCCCTTTTTCAGTGCTCCTGGCTCTCAGCCAGGAGACACCCTGACTCCAGAGGCCACCTGCATTCTTTCTCACTTTTCCCATCTTCCAACCAACAACAGCCCATGAAATTCTTCTGCAGCTCCTATCCTCTCTCTGACTTTTTCTTTTCCTACCCACTAGAGAAATCTCTGACACTGAGGGAGTGATGTGTTAGATCTGGTGCACTCAGGAAAGCACAGCCTTTGTATTAGTCTGTTCTTGCAATGTATAATTAATGACCTGGGTGATTTATAAAGAAAGAAGTTTAATCAGATCATGGTTCTGTGGGCTGTGCAGGCTTCTGCTTCTGGGGAGGCCTCAGGAAACTTACAATCATGGTGGAAGTGGAAGCAGGCACGATCTTCACATGGCCAATGGGAGAGAGAGAGAGAGAGGAGCGGGGGGAAGTGCTACATACTTTTAAGCAACTAGATCTCATGGAAACTCTCATGCAATGGCACTTGGGGGATGGTGCTGAGCCATTAGAAACCTTCCCCATGATCCAATAACCTCCTGCCAGGTCCCACCTCTAACACTCAGGATTATAATTCAACATGAGATTTCGGTGGGGACACAGAGCCAAACCATATCACTCTTTAAAGTCATATGACTGCCATGTAACAATGTAATCACAGGAATGTCTTATCAGCTTAACAGGTTCCAGAGATAAGGGTACAGCATGTTTGGAGACCATTTTAGAAATTCTACCTATCACAGTTTAACTTCTATTCCCCAGACATTCACATCCCTCACAAATGCAAAATACATTCACCCTTTCACCTAAGGTTTCCAAGTTTCATGTCATGTCAAAGTGAAAAATGTCATGTAGCTCTAATCTGATCAAAAGTTTAAAATCTCATTTAAATCATCTACACCAAGTGTGAATGAGGCTTCTGAGGGTGTCCATTAAGTACAGATTCTTTTTTGTTTTTGTTTTTGAAAGTGAGTCTTGGTCTGTGACCCATGCTGGAGTGCAGGGGTGTGATCTTGGCTTACTGCAACTTCTGCCTCCTGGGTTCAAGCGATTCTCCTGCCTCAGCCTCTCGAGTAGCTGAGATTACAGGCATGCACCACTGGATTCAGCTAATTGTTTTGTGTTTTTAGTAGAGAAGGGGTTTTGCCCTGTTAACCAGGCTAGTCTGAAACTCCTGACCTCAGGGGATCCATCCCCCTAGGCCTCTCAAAGTGCTAGGATTACAGGCATGAGCCACCGTGCCTGGCCCAAATACAGATCCTTGATATAATTCCCTTACCTCTGTTGACCTGTGAAACTGAACAAACAGCTTATCTGTCCTCAATGTGCACTGGTGGGACAGTCACAGAGTAACGACGCTAGTGATTCTTGTTCAAAAAGAGGGAAAGTGGAGGGAACAAAGTCACTGATCCAAAACCATTTTGAAATGGGGCTGAGCAAAGTCCAGCAGGAATTTCTTGATTGGGCTCCTCAGCCTGGAACTAACCCTCTGTGACAGGGGGCTTTGTCTCTGGGCTCTGCATATTTTTCTATCGTTATTGAAAACATTTTATTTTTCTTCTTCCCCCACTCATTTGGTTCTTCCCCTTTCTCCTCATGGCGGCATCCTCCACTTAATCCTTGTTGCATCATCCCAGCAGAATTGGTCAGATATTGCTGGTGTCATGGTCCTGACCGTCTCCACGAGGGGCTGTCCTTGTGAGCCCGTGCTCCTCTTCACTGTCCTGACCTCTCGCAGTCATGATTCCTTTCAGCTGCCCTGGCTGGCTTAGGAGAAAACCTAAGACTATGGAGTCCCAGAACCAATCTCTGCCCTCTCTATCTCCAGGAGAGGAAGAAAATAACAGGGATCTTCATGGAGAAATGACTCACATGAGGGCCTGGACTCTCCAGCAGTTAGTGCAGAAGAAAGTTTTTGAAGAAGAATGGAGGAGCTGAGAGCCCAGGCCGGGAAAGCAGGGTTGTGTGAAACGCTATTCAATCCTACGTGCTCCCTGCCCCAATCTAGCAGCTAGTGAATGACAGCTGACCGAGTATAAACACCAGGACTATAGAACTGTGATAAAGGGTTTGTCCAAAGAAAGGGGCTTTTACTCTTTTTGTTATCACAGTGGACATTGCTGTTTTTCATCTAAAGTTTCTGAAAGGCAGCAGTGAGCTTCTGGAGGGTGAGTTACCTGCTCTGCACAGGGAGGCTTAGGCCAAGGCTTGTGTGGGATCTGCTGCCACCAAGTGGTGAGGGAGGGAGCCTGGGAGAGTCTCAGTCTTTCTGGGCTTCAGGTTCCTCATCGGCAAGGTAGGGGCTTTTTGTACCTCTCCGAGGTCACTTCCTGCTCTGTTTTCTCTGCATCTCTGAGGAATTGAGATGGTTTTCAATACTGCCTGGGACCTTCAGCTGAGACCTGACTCTGTGTGTCTCCTGCAGAAGGCTGAGCTGAGTCTACACACTGGAATCCCAGAGATCAGGGAACAGGTGGAATAAAGAAACTCAGCAGGTTTAGGGGATGAGAATAATCCCCAAAGGACAAGCCGTTGGTAGATGAAAACCAAAGAATGGGAGAATAAGGGAAAACTGGGACAGAAGCCTGAAGGGAAATGGGCACTGCCTGTGATCATTTAAATTCTCAAGGAGCAGCATGAGCTGAGCAGTGGGGACTGGGAAACTTACTCCACGGGAATCTCCTGCCTCTGGCCAGAGAGGCATAGGGTAGATCAGAGCTGGTTTATAGTGAGGGGCAGCTTCAACTCCAGGAGCGGGAGGATGTGACCGTGAGCCCCCACCCCAGACCCAGGAGCCTCGACCTCGGGGCTGCCGTAGCAGTGGATGCTCTTCAGGTCAGTGTGGGTTAGAGGGAATAACCGTGCTTGGAGAAAGGTTGGAGATGTTCATTCTTAACCAAACAGCTCTGTCCTGGGTCAGGTGCCAGAGTAAGTGTCCCTTGCTTGTATATGAAACAGTGATACTTATACTATTCTTCTGCATCTTCAGTTGAGGGAAGTTTCCCATAAATATTTATTATTTACTTTTCTTTATATTGGCTAAGCACTTGTGATTCAGGTATTTAATGTCTCTAAAAAAACACAAGCCAGTGAGTGGAAGAACACACACAGATCATTTCAACAAGATACGGTAGTTCTACCCAACTGAGGTGTTGTGGCAGCCTGGAAGATGGGAGGGTATGTCAGAGGACATTGCTCCTAATGACAGGGGGAGGTGTAAGAGAACATTTTCAGATTAGCTGGGTGCAGTGGCTCACGCCTATAATCTGAGCACTTTGTGAGGCCGAGGTGGGTGGATCACAAGATCAAGAGATTGAGACGATCCTGGTCAACATGAAATGGTAGACCATTTCTACTGAAAATACAAAAAAATTAGCTGGGTATTGTGGTGTGCGCCTGTAGTCCCAGCTACTCGGGAGGCTGAGGCAGGAGAATTGCTTGAACCCAGGAGGCAGAGGTTGCAGTGAGCTGAGATCATGCCATTGCACTCCAGCCTGGGTAACTAGAGCGACACTCCACCTCCAAAAACAAAAAAAATTCAGAACAGGCTTGTCTTCCTTCAAGCTCCCACAGGAGAGGATCCTGGGGCCGCGATGGTGTAGGGCAGGCGTCTCTTTAGGGAAGGGGATTTGCAGCATTCTGAGAGAAAGAGCATCCTTACAAGACATAGGGAACAGAAATGTAGGTGAAAGAGTCGGAGGTTTCTGATCAATTTTATTCAGTCATGGATGAACACTGCTGAGAGGCCTCTCTGTGCTGGGCCCTTAGCTAAGAACCGTGATCACAGAGGTGAGTAAAATAGGATCCCAGCTTTCACACAATTCTCAGTCTAGTGACTGGTGATTGATGAGAAGTGTAGTGATGGTGGGTTCATCGGAACCAGTGGCTGATGCCGCATGGGATGACCTCAGTGGATGGCCTGGGCCAGTGACCCTGGACTTCAGCCATATTTCAGCATCTCGAGGTGCAGTACACCAATACCTCTGCTGCATGTTGAGTCAAAGCAGTTAACACAGCCAAGGTATTCAGCCAAGGTATCACACTGGTGATATCAGTAGCTATTGACTGTTTCCAGCTGGGGAAACAAAGAAGTAAATTTAGTAAGTCTTCTAAATTTGTCCTTGCCATAATAATAAATAACTTTATCTTGATAATGAATTATATACTGGCAAATTAATTATAATTTGCCATAATGAGAAATAACTTTATGCTGAGTACTGCCGACACACAAGCCCTTGAGGACACATGCCTGAGGATTCTGATGAAGATAATGATGTCCAAATATGTACACATTTGGACCTACAGTTCAGCTTTGAAACAGTGGAAGACCCAGTTTCAAATTCAAGGTTGCTTTGAGTAGAATCTCACTTTACCTCTCTTTGCATGGCAATGGGGCCAATCTTCCCTAAGCTGTACCTTACAAGAAAAGTAATACTGGTAAGATTTCAGAGTTCAGCAGACAGCGGTAACTATTTTAGTGCCAATGATTGAGATCTACTCTAACAGTGTCCAATATTATTAAATTCTTATCTTCAGATAATTTAAAATAAAATATTTAGCATTAAATTTTAGCCTCGATGACAAAAGAATTTAATCAAATATTTATTGTTCCACAGCATCCTGTATATATCCCATATTTATTTAAAACTCTGTAAGTATGCCACTGGTCAGAAAAATGTTTTTTCACATATGTATTTATATTATTGAATACTATTTTGTAGTTCATGAGAGGTATTTGGGGAATAATAAAGAGCCACACACTGTTAATCTACTTAGCTCAATTAAATACATTGCTCCACAGAGGAACATATGTCTAAATCAATCACATTCATAGTCAAACCATTTTATAGATTTGTTACCTACTATTTTAAGTAGTATTAAAAGTGTCACTAACTAGATATATCTTATGTCTTTTGTAATTATGAGCTGCTTAAGAACATGAACACATACTTATTTGCACATTTTATATTGCCTCTCATACTGCTTGTTGTTTATAAAAAATCTGCTGCAATTAAAAAGTTAATAAAAACAATAAAATAAAAATGGTTTAAATTCAAAAGACAATCATAAGTTCTATCTGACATAGTAAAAAGGAGGCCAGGTGCAGTGGCTCATGCCTATAATCCCAGCACTTTGGGAGGCTGAGGCGGGTGGATCACGAGGTCAAGAGATCAAGATCATCCTGGTCAACATGGTAAAAACCCATCTCTACTAAAAATACAAAAATTAGCTGGGCATGGTGGCACAGCCTGTAGTCCCAGCTACTCGGGAGGCTGAGGCAGGAGAATTACTTAAACCCAGGAGGCAGAGGTTTCAGTGAGCCGAGATCATGCCATTGCACTCCAGCCTGGGTAACAAGAGTGAAACTCTGTCTCAAAAAAAACAAAATAATAATAATAATAATAATAAGGAGAAGTTATCTAAACAGTATATGTAACAAAAGCATTTTTGTTGTTGTTGTTGTTTTGTTACATAAGTAAGAAAACTTCCCAAGACACACAAAGTGGATTTGAACAAATTGAAAATAAATGCTATACCCTTGGATAGGAAGACTCCAAAAAATAATGTTGCTCTTGTTCAAGTCAACTGATAAATTTATAATTTATTCACTATGCTCCCTGGAAAATAATTAATACATCCCAACCATTGCCACAGGACTTGCAGTGCTTCACTGAGGGAGAAGACTTCCACGCCTACTGAGCTGAACCTGGCCACCTTTGGCAACCGGCTTTGGCCAAAAAAAGTAAGAAAAAATGATTTGTACCATTTTGCAGAGAAACTTGAAGAGTTTCATTGTGGTTTGGCCATGCTTTTCTCCAACATCTGCTTCAAAACTGAGATGGAAACTTTATCCCACATTGTGGTTTCAGAATGAATGTCAAAGCTAATATAGATGTTAAGATGAGATTAGTAGATCATCTGTTACTACAGAAGAAAGCGCTGATAGTTGGGAAATTGTTGCATGGAGGTTCATTGTAATCTCTACTTCATATGTGCATTTGGAAAATTTTAAAAGAACATGTTTGCAAAACGCTAAAAATGAACCAGTATGACATGTTGTCATTAGAAAGATATCAATGATTTAATCTAAAATATTATTCTAGCCCTAAAAAGTCCTTCATTTAAATTGAGAAAAACATTTGATTATCAAATCAAACTTGAACCTATTTTTGTATAATGTATATGTCTGTGAAAATTAATAATTTAAGAGAAAATATTACATATGCATATTTTAAACACTAAATATAGCTCAGGCCACGCAAAGAGAATGTCTCATTTATTCTTTAAAATTCTGTCTGTTATATATGGTTTTCTCTAGTCTCTAAAACCTCAGATTTCTATATAGAGTAGGGTTTGATTTAAAAATAAGTTATGTCCATCAATTTTTATTTGGCTACAAAAGCTTACTATATTTAGGAACAATCCAGAATTGCAAGTTGGTTTATTGAATATATTTTTCACTTTCTTCCCTCTACTTTTAATGTGGTGCATTATCCTGTAAATTACATTCAGATTATCATCTCCTTAAGTTTATAAAATGTTTTTCAAAATAAAAGTAAAAAAAAAACAATTGTAAAGTTTCTTTTTAAGATACAAACTTCATGAAACATTATGTTTTTTGATAAGCATGATATCAGCAACATATTTGGTTGAGAATGAAAGGCAAAGCTTTACAGAAACAGGAATATCTGAGTCAAATTTTTCCATAATTTGTTTTTATGTATTATATTTCACAAAATGCATGTAACTGGATTAGTTCTGCAATAGATTAAATTTGTTTTCTCACAAAATAGAACTTAAACAAAAGCAGGTGCTGTTTTCTGATGGAACACTATGAACCTATTTCCATAATGAGTTTTACAGACACATAAATCTTCAATTCACATTCTGCATTTTATAAAAGTTGCCTGCTACTAAAACCTTCAAGAAAACTACAAATTTTAAATTGGTTGTTAATTTGAGGGTCTTTGAACATTTAGACATTAAAAGATAACTTTAAATTCCATAGCATTTACAGACAAGAAGAGCATGCTATTTTTAAAAATTATTTAAACACTTTTCAAAGAAAATTATTTCATTAATTTTTTAAATATTTATTTTAATATTTATCATCAGATAATACCTCAACACCTTACCATGAAATTTAATTATATGAGTTAAATAAAATACAATTTGACATTTAATGCTCACATTGAACTTATATCTGTTCCCATAGAGAACTATACACCTTATGTATTATATTGCAAAAACATTAACAATGGAAACATATTCATGTTGCTTAAAATAGTCTTGTATACACTAACCTGAATTTTTATTAATACATCAAATGAAATAAAATAGTCTCAAGTACAATTTAATATATATCTTTAGTTTTACATTTTATGTATCACAGAATGGTGCAGTAAAGTATGAAAAATATATTGAGCTGCTATCTAGGAGACTATAATAATTAAATAGTCCTGTGTCCTAAATAATCAAACTACTCTGAAAGCATATTTGTTTTTTATTAGTGTCACATTTCTGTGTAATATTTAAATTTCCTTGAAAGCCAAAGTAAATAATTTAAAGCATATCCTAATTATAAACATAAAATTGAACAATGTCAAGGTATAATTTAAAAATTTAGAACAGATTTTAAATAACAGTTGTAGATATTAACAGAAATATGGAATCAGTTACCTTTAATACTGGACTTTTAATTTTACATATTTTTTCTCGAGTTCAAAGTAGAAAATATGATGGAAGGGTCACAGGATCCTTAGGGTGTCACTTTTCCAGCTCAGAACCAGCCACCTTTCCATCTGTGGCTGGTAGCATCTTTGCTTGAGCTCTTTTCAGGTCACGGGGCTGGTTCCATCCACTAGGCCCAGCAGGCTGTCCTTGGCTCATGCTAGCAGCTCAGATTCTGTGCCTGCCAAGAGTGAGCAAGGCATAGAGCAGTGAGGTGTGTGTAAGCCAGTGTGGGTTCTGGCCACTGCTCACAGCCAGGTGTGCCAGCTGTGGCAGAGTGGGCAGCTCTAGGCCCTGGCACAGGTGCTGGCACCCAGTGAGGCTGTGGCTGGACCAGGTGTATTAAAATTATCTTCCACTGTGGGTGCCAGGCAGCTTGGAGACACCAGACACTGCAGAGCCTCAAAGAGTGTCAGCCCTGGCTTGGGGAGCACCTAGATCTAGGCTTCCAAAAGGGCCACTGCTCTTCTCTCTTCTCTCCTTTTAGTGATGAGTAGGGGCCATGTTTCATCCCCGTTTGTGTTATAGCTCTTTCAGTCCCATCATTTGGCAGGTCCTGAGTTTTTGTTCAACGTCCAAGTAGAATGAGTGGAAAACTGGAAGGTGAGCATGACAGAGAGAAGCTTCACTGAGCAACAAAACAGCTCACCAGAGATCCAAAGTGAGTAGCTCTTTCTTGCAGCTGGTAGTGCCGATGTCTGTGTGAGTCTGGCTGAGTCTGGGGTTTTTATATGCTCAGAAGGGAGGAATTGAGTGCTGATTGATCAATAGGTGGCCGTGGATGAGCCAAAAAAAGCACCATAAGTTCTCACTCCAAACCACAGACTCCACCTGGAACTGGTAACCCATCCCTGGCTTGAAGGTTGAGTTTCAACAGTGACCCACCCTTTGTGCCCAAGAACCTGTCTGCCTGCCACCATCTGCATTCAGTACAACTCAACCACTCTGTTTTCACAGAGGAGAACTTGCAACCCTGTGCCAAGCTGCCATTTGCCCCTTCCAGTCTCCCTCCTGTGTTCCTTGGCACCCCAAATCTGGAAGACACCAAGGCAGTGGTGGGGGATATTGTCAGTGCTGTCTTTAGTATGTGCACAACTGGCTGGGTTGCAACAGCACTCGGGCTTGACCACAGCTTTCCTCCAAAATTATTGCAGGTGCCAAGGGAAAGGCAGAGTCCAGGGAGTAAGAACAGAGACATCTGAGCCACTTGGGGGAGAGGCGCTTCCTGGTCCCCAAGAGTGCAGGGATCCTGAGTCTGGAGCTGCAGCTGGATAGCTGCAGCTGTGTCCCTGAGCCTAGCTCTTCTGCCTCACCAACTCAGCAGGGGGCAGGCTTCCCACCTGTTCCTGGCTCCCGCTGGCTCCATGGAGTGTGCAGCCCTGGCTGTGCCTCCCCTACTGCAGCTGGCACCCCCACAGAGGCTGCTCCAGATAGACCACCACTGCCATCAGAGGCAATTCTTTTAAAAACTACATTTTATTTAATGAATGATATTAAACACAAATAGCTAATTTTAGAAATATTGTGTTTTCCATGTTATAGTTACCCAGTGACTATGGAAATTAAATATGTATTACAAACTGAAAGTGAGAAAATCAAGACATAAAATTTTGTTTGTTTAGCCCATTGAAAATAAAAGTCAGAATATGCTTCAGTAAGGCTACCTGTGAATTAAAAAAACATAATTATTACAACAATCTATTACGGTTATTCCTTAAGTGATTCCTAGAAGTGACAATAATTCATGCTCTTAAGCTAATGATTTCATTTTTTTCTCACAGATTAAATATAAGCATATATATTTATAGCCAATTTAAAATATTTTTGACATGTGAAGTAGAGCATCAATGATGATACCAATAAGAAATTAAAATATAGCATATTATATTAAAAGTTGCTGTTTATAAACATGTTGTATTATTGGTATGTCATTTGCACATTTTTTCTCAACAAGTCTTGCTATGACCATGAAGACAGAAAGCACTGTAGGTATAGCAAACAGAAAGATATTTAATAAAGGAATTTAGAAACAGCTCTTATAAAACAGCTGTTTTATAGAAAATCTGAGGAAGAAAAAGCCAAGGAAATCTGCCAGTGACTTCTAGAAGATCAAAATTGTTTAGTTAACATGGGAAGTAGTCATTGATTTTCTCAGGCTTCTGCAGCACTAGTGGGAGTATTTTGATAGACAATGTCCACAGTCACTAGCAAAACCTTATGTCTGTCATATGCATGTCCTGTCCCATGTGATTCTTTGCTGCACCCACGTGAACAGGAGTGATACTTGCTTCTGTTATCCCCTCCAATGCTTTTGTTAATGCCTTGTATTTGTGGAATACAATCTAAAATTCTGCTGACAGGAATTATGAAGAAATAGATGTTCTGGGCTTCTAGTCTCTACGACACTGGGAAAAGAATACACAGAAAATTTATTATTGAGTGGCTAAAAGACAAAATGAAACAAACTCAAAATAGTTTTTAAGGTTTATACCTTTTAAAACAATTACATGGGACCTTAAAGATACTCTACCTAAGCAATACAATCTCCATTGCAGGGTATTAATCAACACACTTAACTATGTAGTCTCTTCAAGGAAGCTCAACCATATCTGAAAAAGAAAGAATTGCAGTCCATATATATAATTATTAGAGAACCTTTGTTTTTGTTCTTGAGAAAAATCTGAGAATTCCCTCTTCTGTGTTATTCTTGTCTCTTGTTTATAGTTGTCTCTATTTGTATATGCATAGTGACAGTTAAAGCTACAAATAAGTATATATAACTAAGATCTTTATGGATTTGTGCATTGTAGACATTTTGTGCAAATCAAATGATACCATATGTGGTTCTTTGTGTCTTGTTTCTGGCATTTCACATAATTTATCCAAGGCATTCATATTGTAAACAATGTGTTTTACTCACCTATTTAAACTAAGTTGGGGTAGAAGAATAAAGTGCTGAATATCTCAGTTACTGAACTCATTAGAGCTCTTAGTTTTCTCTTGAAGTCTGATCTAGATGGGTAGATCCAAGTATCTGGCTGATTATGTCTCTAAATCCTAATCATTCATTACTTTTCAGAAAACCTCAAACAAAAGCATTTTGGGAAATTCCTCCCACCATCTGTAGACCAGACAGTTATTATTACACACTCTAAGAATATTATGCTAGCTCCTCATAATATCCAACAAATTCTCATTCAATTTGTAGATATTACTATGAAACTGTACATTCTAAAATGGTAAGGCCAGAATTGGTCTTATTTGCCACTATATTCTCACTTTCTAATGCAATTCTTAGAACATAATACATACTACATGTGCAGCTAACAAATATATGAACAAATAAAAGACCTAATATAAAGAAATATTGCATTGAAGTTTCCAAGAACATAATGAATGAAAATTCTAAGTGATGAATTCCAACAAAATCAAGAAATAGATTGAATGCCAGATTCACAGTCTAAGAAAATATCATTATGTTTAGGTTTTAAATAATTACAACAAAATTTTATTTCATAGTGCTGATTTTGAAACTTTTCCTGGATCTTCAATTTATTAAAAAAAGATAAAGTGATAGGGAAGGAGAAAATAAAACTTAAAATGAGGAGGCTACCATCACTTAAACTATCATATGTTCTATGGTTTGGCTCCTTTCTGTGAAATCCCATGTTGAAACTGATCTCCAGTTTATCAGTGTTGAGAGGTAGGGCCTACTCCGAGATGTTTGGGTCATGGGAATGCCTTCATGTTTTTGGGCTGAGATGGGGTTGTGAAGTTTAGCTTCAGCAGGAATGATTATGTTTCTGAGAGAGCAAGTTGTTTTTAAAAAAATCTGTCTTCCTGGTTTCTCTCTCTTGCTTTCTCTCTCACCACATAATGTCTCTGAACCTGCCTGCTTCTTCTCCACTTCCTGGAATAAATGAACTCTACCAGAGTCCCTCACCAGGTCCATCTGCCCAATCTTAGACTTTCAGTAGCCAGGATTGTGGGCATTGACTTCTTTCTATTACAAAATACCTAACCTCAGGAATTCTGTTATAGAAACACAAAGTGTAATAAACCAATGTATATAGTAGATTACAAAGTAAAAGGCAGTATAAATTACTTATGGAATGGATAGTACAAAATCTATTTACATTTGAAAGAATAATATAGTAGATAGAGAATGCAGATTTTTATAGTAAAATGAGATACCCATGTCTCAGAAAGAGAGAGAGAGAGAGAGAGTTAGAAAGTAGTAAAATAATTTTCAGCATAGTTTGCAGAATAAAGGTGGACTGAAATATGAACACGTCTTCAAAAAAAAGAAAGCGAATAAAATTTTGGAGCATATTCATAAAATAAATGTGGACTGAAATGTGAAGACATTATAAAATCTATAATATTCTCAACCCCAGGAAATCAGGGTTCATTTCTCACAGATAATCAGTCATGTGAAGTCCTTCATTGAACCTGTTAAGCTAAGAGCCAGATCTCCCTAATCTATGGAAGTTTATTTAAAGCTTATTTGACAGGCATCACTGAACAAAAGGGAAGTTGAGTCCTGAGTGGGTGCACACCTGGGTGATTGGGAAAAATGTTGAAGCCAGAACATATGGGTTCAGTCCTTTATACTTCATATTCCCAGTGTCCTCACACAGCCTCATTAAGTCTCCCATTTTTCTGTGGCTCCACTATAAACTGGCTGGGGTGTCTGCCTCACATACTCTGAGGGTGACTGAGAACCACCATGGCTCTCCAAACTAAGACTAGGAGACACAGCAAGGCTTAGGAGCCTAGGGGAGCAGCCTGTGGTGTCATTTGAGATGTTCTGGGAGCTGAAAAGTAGCATTGTGTCACAACTCTACAAATTGAGGACAACATACAGGAAGGTGATTCACAGGCTAAAGCCCAAGTCCTAGATTGTGAATCCCTTAGCCGAGACCTTCAGCATTTTCTGCTTTCTTTTGAGGCAGGTTGGAGAGCTCCAGTGATCCTTGAGATCTGTGACTGCTGCATGTCACGATCATGGCATCTTAGAACCCTGAGTGTGAGAACCAATGAAACCTCCGTCCCAGTGATATGCAAATGTGTCCTTTCTCTAATCAATCTTCTAATGCAAATGTTAGAAGTTTTAAAGAACTTTGTTAAATTTTTTAATTTTTTTAAATTGTACTTTAGGTTCTAGGGTCCATGTGCAGATCATGCAGGGTTGTTGCATAGGTGCATACTATATGTGGCATTTCTCCCCATGTTATCCCTCCCCACACTCCCTACCCCCTGCTGTCCCTCCCCTAGCCTCCCCCAACTGCCCCCAGTGTGTGATGCTCCTCTCCCTGAGTTACATGTTTGCATGTTCAACACCCGCCTGTGAGTGAGAACATGTGGAGTTTCGTTTTCTGTTCTTGTGTCAATTTGCTAAGAATGATGGTTTCTAGATTCATCCAAGTTCCTACAAAGGACATGAACTCATTGTTTTTCATGGCAGTGTGGTATTCCATCGTGCATATGTGCCACATTTTCTTTGTCCAGTCTATCATTGATGAGCATTTGGGTTGGTTCCAGGTCTTTGCTATTGTACACAGGGCAGCAATGAATACACATGCGCATGTGTCTTTATAGTAGAACGATTTATAGTTCTTTGGGTTTTAAAATGCTTTTTCTGGCACTTTCACTTACTGCTATCTTAAACCTGGGTTCTCTCTCAATGATTTGCTCTTTTTTTCCTTGCCTCCTCATAAGTTTCTGTTATTTCTCTTATTTGCTTTTTTTTTTTTTTGGCTGAACTACCTTTACAGTTTCTCTGTCTTATAGCTGTTTGTTTAAGTAAATTTTAACCATTTTGCAAGGTACTGATCCAATTATTTTATATAGGTGCAGGATATGTGTGTGTGTGTGTGTGTGTGTGTGTGTGTGTGTGTGTGTACACACAATTACTGTGTATATATCAACACTATATTATGTAAATATACGCATAACACACCCATGGAGTCCACATCCACACACATTGCTTTGAGAAAGGCACTTTGTTCTGGGAATGAGGCTTATAAGCAGTGGGTGTGGGAATCAAAGTGAGGCAGTTTAACTTCAAGACATCGCTCTAAACCATGACACCATATTACTCTCAGCTGTCTTTTTCACTTTGGATACTGATATACAACAGACACTTCATGCTAATTCCGGGAAATGATCATTTTGAAATGTGCAGGAAATGTTGCCTGTTCCCTTCTTTATCTGGATCCCTTCTTCACTATGACTTTGCTTTTTCTCACCTAGGATTACTTTTCTGACACATGCATGGGTACATCCCATTAAAGTAAGAGAGTTTTACTTTGTGTAAGGCACTGACAGAATCTCTCTTTCTCCATATACACCTGAACGTGACTGTCCTCTTTCTCCGTTCCAATTGTTTAACACCAAATACCTTTTACCTTTTCAGATGTCACAAGGATGTGACTGAGTATTTTCAAGGGCATCCACTTTTGCTTCCTCCTCCTACCTTTGAATCCTGCATCTGCATTGCTGGGTCTCAGGCCAAAGAGGAAACCCTTGTTTCCCATTCCAGGATATTTTGATGACCAACTTTTCTTATGTTGTGAATTTGAAGGACAAGGGCAGATAATGAGAAATGGATAGACAGGGACCTGTGTTCTGAGACCTGGGCCAGAGGACTGATGGAGGTGGAGAAGAATCTCAGTGATTCTGGCAGGCATCATGGATCACTAAGGGCCAGAGGAGTGGAACATATGGGCACAGGGTGAGAGGCCTGTGACAGGACACAGCCTATCTCCTTCACAGCAGAATGTTAATAGGCATTAGATTTTAATAAACAGAGAACATATCTCTGAGTCAGCATCAAAAATTTCTACAGTCCAGAAGAAGGAATAGCCACAGCACCTAACCTCATCTTCCCTTGTGAGTATGGGAGTCACAGGGCAGTGAGAATGGAACAGCGTTTATCTGAGGTTAAAGCCAATGCTTCTCTCTCTTTAGTCCACACTTACAGTAAGGTCCATTGGATGCCGTGGCTACAAGTTTCTGAACTTCTGGCTTTTGAAGGAAAGACTTTCTCACCCTCTGTGCTGAAGGTATTCTATGTATTATGAAATCTGGTTAGTGGCTCTTATCATCAAGAAATCTTGAAAAGTACAAGGCACTCAGAAGGCCTACATTAATAGTTTCCAGCCACTTAGAGACATCAGAGGTGTTCCTGCCAAGGGTGCACTGACCTTTTTCATCTCACTGTCCTAGAGTTAGTGGGTCTGTCTCTGGTCATCTTGAAGGAGATGGATCATCCTTCACTCCCTCTACTTCAGTATCTTGTGCATCTTCCTCAATGGTTTTGCCATGTTGTTTTCATAATGATTGTCCAGTTGATACTAAATCTTGAAAAAAAATTCCAAAAGAATATTTAATTCTTTTTTGGTCTCAATTGTCAATTGCCCTTTTACACGAATCTGGGGCAGATCTAAGGGGCTTCTTAGAGCTCATGTTTTATAGGACCACAGTCTCTGGATGTAGATCCTCAATGTCCACTTCTTAAAGATACATTCCATCCCACATTCTCTTCCAATGATGTAACTTCAAGACTGCTACTGTTGAATGTTCTAGTCCCTTTACTTTGTGTAGTGTTGTGACTATAGCTGATGTTTTACTCTAGCATAATAACACTTCTCCTGACTCTGTGGGAATCTTCACTGTGGAAAGGTAACTACCATGCTGTGAGCAAGCCCAAGTGGCTACATGAAGAGGCCCTTTGAATATATTCGAGGTAACAGCCCCAACTGAGGAACCCCAGACATCAGTCAGGATCATCTTCTAGACTGGGAGTAGAACATCTGTTGCCATTATTTAATTGGTGATCATGAAAATGACCATGTGGTAGGTAGACAGACTCAGTTGACTCACTAAAATCTGGGTTTTTATCAGAACTGGGTTTTGCTTGTTTTGTCTTGTTTTCTTTTTTCCTGACACTAATGTGTTCCCACTGTAACATGAGGTGATGATGATGTCTCAGGTCTAGGTTATCAGTGAGAATTCACAATCTGTGTGAATTTTAAGTATAAACACATTTTAAAGCAGACAGTCTGCTCCTCTGTCTATTTTCCCCTGGGTGATGCTGTTTGCTTTTTTAAACAGCTACAGAAGTCAATGTGGGTTAAACCTTTTGGGTTCTAGCTCAGGCATTGCTGGCAAGTTCTCAGAGAAGCAAGGCTCCTCAGGCTGCACCATTTGGCCCATGTCTGCAGATGGCTGTTCTATCTAGGTTTTTGTAAGTTCACTCTGATGTTCACACAGTGATAAAAATCACTTAATAATGCATTTCTCAGAATGTGTTTTTGTCACCATAGGACACATGCCTGTTAAATCCTCATTTTTGCCCAAAGATTCAGTGACAATTTAGGTGTAAAATAAATGTCCCCCCTAAAGTGATGAGGTGCAGACTTTATTGTATCAATAGGAGGGAGCTCCCACACTTGCAAATGCATTGTGCAAAATCCTGTCTGTCCATGATGTGCAAATTATGTTCCTGCCTGAGATCATTCAGCTGGAATCACACACCCACATATTTCCAGAATTCCATCCAATAAATTCACAAAGCAGTTGAAAATCACAATATACACTTTAGGTAATGGGCCATTAGAGATTATTTTAATTGTAGAAAAGCATACAAAACTATTTTGCATTTTACATATTTTTTATTTAACTGTAATAAAGTGACACTAAAACAGAAAAAAAGCCCGAACAGTATGATTCCTTTGCTTGAACAGTGAAGGACTCCCTTGTACATGCAGTTCCCAAACAGTCAGCTTTCTTTATCTTAATCATCTGTGGCCAGTGTAAAAGAAAGGCCTGACAGGGAAATTTAAGGAGCCATCCGGGTAACGCCATATGAGGGAATTCTTGGCTACATTCAAAAAACTCAGACTTCCACTTTCAAAATCCAGAAACACACCAACCCGGCCCAGAGGTTTCTCTACATAGTGAGCAAGCATTGGAAAGCTGGTCAAGAGACGGAAATGATGATTCACCTTCACACATAAAAGAAGAAATATGTCCACAGATGTAATCATGGTGCCATTCTTCCTTATCTGGGAGTCCTTACAGACACCCAGAGCCCAGTCCCAAGAGTCGTTCACATCCAGCTCCCAATAGTGTTTCCCAGAGGAGAAGCCCTGGGCTCCCCATGCAGCAAAATAGTCAGGTCTGTCAGAATTCACAGATCCACTTTCCCGTTCAGGTCTAAACAACCAACTTCTCACATCCTCAAACAGGCTGATAATGTGATTGCTTACTTCATAATTGAAGGAAATTTCCACTGTAGAAAAAAGAGAATGTTCCAGTGAAAAGCAGCTTCTACATTCTTAGGTTCAGATAAGAAAGAGACTCTCACTAGAAACCACAGGTCAAGATTAAAAGGCAACTTTTGTCTGGAAAAATGTTGGAATCAGAGGGTGTTAGGATATCTGCATAAGTACATGGCTAAACTACAAGGACCACAATTTCTATAAACTCAAAAATATAAGGGGAGGATTGTCATGCCTAAGTCTAGTCAGCTACTTCTTATGACAACTGAAAAACTGGAAGCTCTTGCACTGCATCCAAGTCCATGGCAATAAAATATATGTGCATTTCCTCTTCCCTGTCAGGGAAGAGCAGGAGGCTGGGGACAGGAGACGAGGTGGGGAGCCATTCTTACACCTAAATAAATTATCACTTTGCCAGAAATATGATCTGCCACTGAAGTAAGCAAATTCATACTTAAAGAGAAAATCTGAATCCATCTTCTGGAAAGTGCAGATTCCTTGCAGGAATTATCTGACTTTCATGCTGGATTTCAGCACAGACTTCTTTTATCTGCCTGATTGATCATGATCTGTCCTGGAGTTCTATCTAAGGGCTCATCAACCACCAAATCACTTTCCTATTGTTTGCAGATTCTCAGATTTGCATTGTTATTTAAGTTACTCATGGGTGTTTTGGTTGATTAAAATGCACATGATTAAAATTACAAATGCTATGAAACTTCACCTGAAGTTTACTTAAAAAAAAAAACACTGTCACCAAATCACAATCATTAACAGCACTTAATTTCAAGTTGAAATGTCCTGAATTAACTCAGTTCTGTATACCTCATGTAATACTTGTATACATGAAATTTTGTCAGAGAATGTTTCTAAGTCCTAAGGAGCCATTCTGCATGTTTTATGTTTTTCTAAGTAATATGTTATATGGCTGATTCTTATTACATTTTACCAGCTTTTAATTTAGTCTGTTTGATGATAGTGAAACTATAAATATAAAGACTTATTCACAAACTAGTTTCTTCCAGATGAAATACCATTACACTAGGAAAACTGCCCATAGAAACCATACTTGAAGACATTACATGTTGATCCCAGCAAGACGGCGACACTCACCTCGGAAGCGGTTGAGCCTGTGCACCAGTCCAGTGATGGGCCCTGCAGTTAACTCTGGATTCACAGGCTGGGGCATGTGCAGCAGCACGGACTCGCTCCTGCAAGGAAGCAGGTGCAGTTGGTTAACCTTTCTGGTGTCTGTGTTTAAGAAATAGATTCCAACAGGAAATCCTTCATTCAAACCCACTTCTGATATTGCCATGTAACTCCACAATCCTAGGATGGGTTTATGGCTCTCTTAGGGAATCTTTCTAAGGATTCACTCCATTTCTAACCTACTACCACTGAAAGATAATTGCCTCTCTCTCTATCTGCCACCAAATAGTTTGTTTCTAATTATGATTCTGAATCTTAAAATTAGGCAACTATATCCTAGTAACTTCTGCATTGAACTCTTCAAAACATTACCCCCTGAGTCACTTGGGAAAGTAAGAAAAGATTAAAATCTGATACAGGGCATAAGAAAACATATTCAACATAACACACGAACACCTGAGTACACACACATACACACACAATCACACTGACACATTATGTTAACAAATTATGTTTTCACTTTGTTGAAAACAGCTTGATGTTTTTCATAGCACACCTTGTGCTTCGGCCTGCAATGATGACCAAAAACATACCTTGCCATGATGTCTCCCAAATCCTGTAAAGAGAGAGAGAAAAAAGATACTTCTTTAGAAAGTTGTTATTCTGGCTGGGTGTAGTGACTCATATCTGTATTTCCAACGCTTTGGGAGGCCAAGGTGAATGGATCACCTGAGGACAGGAGATCCTGACTAGCCTGGCCAACATGGCAAAACCTCATCTCTGATAAAAATACAAAAAAATTAACTGGGTGTCATGGTGCATGCCTGCAGTCTCAGCTACTGGGGAGGGTGTGGCAGGAGAATTGCTTGAACACAGGAGGTAGAGGTTGCAGTGAGTTGAGATTAGGCCACTGCACTCAGACTGGGTGACAGAACAACACTCTGTCTCAAAAGAAGGAAGCAAATGAACACACAGGTTGTTAGATTCCACCTGTCTAGTCTTTAGGTTTTGAAAACTTTCGAAGTACTACGTACTATCACTGCAGGTCTTTTAAAATGTATTCTCATTTCTCACATTAATACCAGTAAGACCAATTGACAGAATCTGTTTCTGATAAATTCAGGACCCTGGATCTGAGTGAGAGAGAACGGTTGAGTAGTGACTGTGCATTGCTGCAGCTGTCTACAATGTGGTCTTTTTCAGGGCTAGTTCCTGAGGGGTAATGTGGCTCAAGTCAAGGGCATTTCAAACCTAGGACTGCCCAAAAAAAGGAAGAAGGAAATGTTAGTTTCTTCATAATTTCTATGTATCATCCAACATAGACAAAAATATTATTTTCACATGAAAGTTTTCTCTTCCAGAGTTTTAATGAAATGAACTGGAGAAGAAAGCTTGAGGTGGAAAATGTTCTGTGGAAATCTATCTGCACAGCTCCCTAAAGCTTTGTTTCTATGATTAGGTTAGGAGTTGTAGTTTATCTCTATAACTAGGTGGGAATGTCTATCACCATCAATGCAGGAGATGAAGTATGTCTTTGGTACCCAATGAAAAGCAAAGATGTAAATGTCAGCTAATACAAAGTGTCTCAAGGGACATCCTCAGTTCTTACCTGGAGCAGCTCCACATCTGGTTTATGACACATTTCCATTAGTTCCCGATACATTTCTTTCAAGTGCTTCTTCTTTTGATGCATGTTGATGCAACTTCTCTGGATTTGTGGAAATATCTCTTGGTGTTCCTTGCACAGTCTCTCTAAATGTTTTTCTTCCTTATGGAGAACTGGATGCACCTTCATATACTCAACCCTGATCATCTGTGCACGAAGAAGTGCATAGGCCTGGAGAGACATGGATTTTGTAGGTTACATACCCAGGTCGACTTCCACCTCACAGAACCCACTAATTCATCCTGACCTTTCCTTCGTTTAATTTTCATTCTTTGCAAACACTAGGATAAGTTAAAAAGATCTTCCTTAGTGGAGACCAGGAAGCTTCTCTGGAGTGCAGCTCCCACTGAGTGAGACATAGAACCAGAGCGATATCCACAGGCCACCCATCTGACAAAGGGCTAATACCCAGAATCTACAAAGAACTAAAACAGATTTACAGGAAAAAAACCAACAAACCCATCCAACAGTGGGCAAAGGATATGAACAGATACATTTCAAAAGAAGATATATGTGAGGCCAAGAAACATGAAAAATGCTCATCATCACTGGGCATTAGAGAAATGCAGACCAAAACCACATTGAGATACCACCTCACATCAGTTAGAATGGCGATCATTAAAAAATCAGGAGACAACAGATGCTGGAGAGGATGTGGAGAAATAGGAATGCTTTTACACTGTTGATGGGAGTGTAAATTAGTTCAACCATTGTGGAAGACAGTGTGGCAATTCCTCAAGGATCTAGAAATAGAAATTCCACTTGACCCAGCAATCTCATTACTCGGTGTATACCTAAAGGACTAGAAATCATTCTATTATAAAGACACATGCACACATGTGTTCATTGCAGCCCTGTGTAGAATAGCAAAGACCTGAAACCAACCCAAATGCCCACTGATGATAGACTGGACAAAGAAAATGTAGCACATATACACCATGGAATACTATGCAGCTATAAGAAATGATGAGTTTGTGTCCTTTGTTGGGACATGGATGAACCTGGAAACCATCATTTTCAAAAAACTGACACAAGAACAGAAAATCAAACACCACATGTTCTCACTCATAGGTGGACGTTGAACAATGAGAACATGTGGACACAGAGATGGGAGCCTCACACACTGAGGTCCATTGTGGGTGCTGGGGGGAATAGTGGGAGGGAAGGTAGGAGGGATAACGTGGGGAGAAATGTCAGTTATAGGTGATGGGGGGATGGGGGCAACAAACCACCTTGCCATGAATGTACCTATGCAACAATCTTCCATGACCTGCACATGTACCCCAGAACCTAAAAAAAGACCTTCCTTCAAAATGTTTATAATTCATCAATTCCTGAACACCTGCATAAAAGCCCTTTAGATTTAAATGTTTAAATATATGTCCTCTCAAATCTGAAATACCACTAGAAAACAAGTAAAATTTATCATTGATTGTTAAATCATCATCAACAATATATATATTTGTTACTCAATTAGTCTGTAGTCTCAAATCTTTGTACTTCACAGCCTAAACAGTCATTCTTAGTAAATGTTGTCAGTATATTCTAATCAGGGTCAGAAGTCATCACACAAAAAAGATCTCAATAAACATTGTAGCCCCTATCTCTGAAACTGACCACCTCTGCTCTGCCTCCTCCCTTCTTCTGTCTAAAGCTACAGTCTTGCCTCACCATTCTAAGAACATGAATCCCCATTCCATTGTGTTTCTCCTCCCAATATTGACAAACTGTTCTCTCACTCCCCTAGTCATTTTCGTTTCTTCTCCTCAGCTTTTCATCACGTTACATTTTCTCCTACTCAAACAGGCATCATGGTCTGGGTCCTTTGCTATCAGATTTCACTAACACAGGCATAGTTCTTAAATTACTGTTTCCACCCACTTTTTTCCCTAGGAGCAACATCATATTTACTGCTAAATGCCTTTATTTCTCATTTATGTATTATTTAATCAGTATTACATAATTCATCTCATACAGAAACCTCTGCCTGAAATACTGATTAATTTTAAGCGCACACTGGCCTCTCAGAATTTACATATATATATATGTATGTATGTAAATATACATATATATATTTACTTATCTGAAAAACATTTCCAGAACACCTGAACAATTGTTATGTTGAACAGTCAGGTTGTTTTCCAGGCTATAAATAAACATATGACAAAATCTGGCATATGAGAATTTCAACTCAAGTTGCTAATATAAATGTTCTCGGCATGCCTGACTCAAACATGTCCTGAAGACACATGATCTCATACTTACACTCCAGAGGATGCTTGTTTTTACCTCCTCACTTAGATTTCTCTGATTTTCTTGAATTTTTTCCCATAAAATCCTCATTTGCTTTAAGAGCTTCTCCTGCAAAAGAATTATGAGGGTGAGCAACAGAAAATCAAATACCATAGATTCCATACTCTGAGTGAGATACGCAGGCAAGGGTTAAAATGTATGAACAGACTAGAGAGAGGAAAATAAACCAAGTTTTTTCACTGCTCATCCTCGGTATTTTCAAATCTGAGGTTTCAGATGTATAACAGTTTAGGGAACTGGTGAGTGAAGATTTCTTGTAACCTAGGTAATGATCAGTGAAACACCCTTCCACTATGCTGGCCGCCTGCTTTTGTCATTTGTCCAGTAAGATTAAATACATTTCCAAAATGTATTTTCTTTGTTCTTGTAGTTTTGGTAGCTTTTCGATGCCTTTAGTGTTATACTGTAGAGTCAAAGTAATAGTGACATTCACTTAATCACCCTCTTTTTGGGTGCAGGCTTTGTGAAGGCAGGTATAGTTGCATATTGAATTCAAAATTTCATCATTGGTACCTCCAAAAGCACCTGGCACTCAGTAAAGGATGGAGTGATCACCACAATGGTTCTCATCTCCCTTCTCATCTCTTTAACTCCTCCACCCTCCAGCCTGCAGGTGATCCCAGCACTGTGTCTTACCCGGTGTTCTTCAGCTGCCCCTTCAATGGGACAGTGTTTGTGAGCCCCGTGCTCCTGAGAGTTAGAGCACAGTGAGCAGAGCAGACTCTTGTCCGTGGCACAGAACATCTTCTTTGTTTCCCTATGGGTCCCACATACTTGTGTCTCAGAGCTCAGGAATTGCCAGACACTGGCTTTCCTGGCAATCGTCACTAAATTCTTCAGAAAAATGTCAGTTTTGAAATCCTTTTGATGTGATGGCTCCCTGCACGTAGGGCAGTTGGCAGGACTTTGGGCTTCTTCCCAGGAAAGGCAGAGGCAGGGTCTACAGAAGCTGTGCCCACAGCCTATGGTGACAGGGTCTACCAGGTAGTTCAGGCAGATGACACAGGTGAGTTCCTTCTGGAAGGCCTGTTGGAAGTCTGAGTCCATTTTCCTGGGGGAAGAAAACCACAAGAATTTAATCTTCTGCCCTGGAGAGACAAAGATCCAAGCAAAGTCTCAATCAGGTTGTGATCAAATAACATCTTGTTTTTTTTTCTAGAGAAGAATTGGCTTTCATTTGCAATGACAGAGATAGGACAAATAGAAAACTGAGGCACTAAGAGCCATCAACCTCTGCAGAAAAATGTGATTGTTCTCCAGTCAACGCACAACCAGCTTTCCAAACCCAACTCTTTTGCACAGAAGAATGTCAGTTTTTTGAGGTGTTAGTGTCCACCAAGTTGCTTGGGCTTCTAGGATTTAATCAAGCTATCAACTCATGGGGTAGTTACACTCTAAATTGCCAGGGACTGGTTTGGAGAAGGGATGCTAACTAAGCTCTTCTACTCTCATCGTTTGATTTAACTGTAACAAGGATCCCTCAGAGTTGTCCAGAGGGCCCCTGCTTGAAAATAAAGCAGAAGTCATTCTTTGTCCAAAACCAGGCAAAGCTAGCCTTTACACTCCAAGGCAAAACAAACCAAGGTAAAGGTACTTCTCCAAGATAGAACAAACAATCATTTTTTAGGCTGCTGTGTTCATTCAATCAACAAAAACTTTGTGGCATGTTTACTATTCCTGGACTGTCTGTTAGTTTGCGGATATATTGATAAAATATAGAAGGGTATACAGAGGATAGAAATGTTTTCTAAGCCCTTTGGAAGCATTGTCATTACTCTTTCACACAGTCAGAAAAATACTCAGTATCATGCAATAATAAAAGGCACTAGACAGTAAGGTGGTGTTTTAAATGGAAGGGGTGGGGGAAGAAAACATAGGCCAGGCAAGGTAGCTCAAACTTGTAATCCTAGCATTTTGGGAGACCAAGTCAGGCAGATTTTTTGAGCTCAGTTCTAGACTGGGCGACATGATGGCAAAGTGTCTAGATCAGCCTGTCTCTAAAAACACACACACACAGCCGGGCCTGGTGGTTTATGCCTGTAATCCAAGCACTTTGGAGGCCAAGGCAGGTGGATCACTTGAGGTCGGGAGTTCAAGACCAGCCTGACCAACATGGTGAAACCCCATCTTTACACACACACACACACACACACACACACACACACACACACTATATAGATTATATATGTAAAGCCCAACATGGTGGTCCATGCCTGTAGTCCCATCTACTTTGGGGGATGAGGCTGAAGAATTGCTTGAGGTATTAAGTAGAGCCAGTAGTGAGGATTATTTCCACCACTGCACTCTAGGCTGTGTGTCCCTGTCTAAAACAAAGAAAGAGACAAAGAAAGGAAAAATCTAAAATCCTGGTTTCTACACAGTATAAATACAGAAACCCTCTATTTCTGATATTTCTGCATAGTTGCCCGTGAGACTTTCCTACATGGATAGCCATTTCTGGCTTTCTCCCACAGAGGAACTGAGGTTTCTGAAGAGACTTTTACCGTGTTTTAGAAAAAAATGTTTGCCCAAATCATTCAAAGCACTCTACCTATGTACAGGCATACATTGCAACATAGGCACATTTTCCCTAGTAGAGTAGAATATAACACATTTTTACACATAGATTACAACACTCCTAACCCATTTACAGAGTCTTCAGAGATTAAAGAATTACTAGATATTTGGAAACTACTGCAAAATGATTATAATCTATAAAACAACTAAAAAATACATTAAGTAAAAAATTAATCATAACATTAATTTGAGGATCATGCAGCAAGACAGATGACAAAAATGTTTAATTTGTAAATAGGTTAAATGGAGCTTGTAAACCTATGGGTTATGTTTAAAATAATTTAAAAAAAGAAATGGAGCTGTTTTTAAAACTCAGAAAATGACATCATTTCATCTAAAAAAAAATCTAAGTTTGCAGATAAAGTCCCCAAATTTTGTTTGTTTTGGTTTGTAACCTAATAGCAGCTCCTACTCTGGAAAGTGTACACTTACCTCAGAAATAGATCTACGTTCTCACCAAAGCTTGCTGTCCAAACAGATGAAGTCAGCTCAGGGATCAGGGTCTCACGGCGCAGTGGCGGTAGCTGTTGGAAGTCTCCAAGGCCAGTTGCAAAGCCACTCTGTGGGTGCTGGAGAAGAATGAGCTTGGCTCCTGCGGTGTCCTTTTATACGTCTCTGAAGACCACACCCCTTTCCTCTAATTGGATTTCAGAGGGCGTAGGTGGGTGTTAACACAGTTGATTAAAGTTTCTTCAAAACAAAAGGTTTTTTTTTTTTTTTTTTTTTTCTTAATGACGTTTCGCTGTGTCGCCCAGGCTGGAGTGCCGCGAAGCTATCGCAGTTCACTGAAACCTCCGCCTCTGAAGTTCAAGCAATTCTCCTGCCTCAGCCTCCCAAGTAGCTGGGATTACAGGTGCCCGCTGCCAGGCCTGGCTAACTTTTTTTTTTTTTTGCATTTTTAGTAGGAGAGGGTTTCACTATGTTGGCTAGATTTATCTGGAATTCCTGACCTCAAGTGATCTGCCTGCCTTGGACTACAAAAGTGCTGGAATTGCAGCCTGAGCCACAGCCCCCAGCAATTCACTTTTATGGTAATATAAGAATTTAATCTAAGGCTACTCCTGGCCTCCCGACTCCAGAAGGAATATTTTTCCTTCTTGTGCTACAGATGAAGCCTTCCAAGGGCCTCTCAGCAGCCGTGGGACATACGATTCCCTCCTATATTACCTGGCACTGCCCAACCCAGCTCAAGGGTTATAGGGAGAAAGTCTAGAAAGCTCTAGCCAGGTGCAGTGGCAGGCACCTGTAGTCCCAGCTACTATGGAGGCAGAGGCGGAAGAATCGCTTGTGCCTGGGAGGCGGAGGTCGCAGTGAGCCGAGATCATGCCACTGCAATGATATAGTGAGATTCTGTCTCCAAAACACATAAATCAATAAATAAATATAAAAAAATTGATGATTACGAATACAATATACTAAGATATTTATGACAAAATATAAAGTAAGCAGAAAGCATATAAAATTGTAAATAGAATTTGGTTACTTTAACAAATATAGAAAAAATTAAAGGGATTTAATCAATTAGTATAATAATTGTGTTATCTTTAGGGAAATATTGGGAGAACTGTTTCCTTATTGTTTATAATTTTTTCCAACTTTTTTTGTGGGTAAGAAGTCAATAATGAGAATAACACTTTCAGTAGATTTCAAACACGGTGTATTCCATGAAGCTGATTTTCTAACTTGAAAAGAAAAATGATGATGTCCCTCCTTGACAAAGTGCCTCATCATTAGAAACATGGTTTGTTTAGGACACATAGCTTTTTCTTTCCTTATTTCTATATTTGTTTCATTTTCTCCAAATAATCTAGTTTGTGTCTCTATTTGATGTTTACAATTCCTGAAACAACTGAGCAGTGCATTGCACATAATAATTTCTCACTAAGTAAATTAAGCTGAATGTTGAATTTCCATCCAAACCTTTGAAACCAAAGGAAGAACTGTGTCTTCATCCTTCTTTTCTTGTATCATTTCTTTCCCCTGTAACAAAGGATACAGCGTGTTAACACAAGATACAGAGAAAGAGAATGTGTGTGTGTGTGTGTGTGTGTGTGTGTGTGTTTATATGTGTACATGCTTTACATATGGTAACCACATCAATTTTTGTATTTGTAGCAATGCCTTGTAATTTTGATTCAGAAGCCCATAGCATTTTATTAAAATTATGTTTCATTTGATTGTCTCATCTGTTTATGGGAGCTGCTAACAGGGATTCTGTGTTTCATTTACCACATACTATTACAAAATGTGAGTTCATGATACTAAATTCATAAATATTGAACATAGCCAAAATTCAAATTATGGGGGTTTTAGTTATTTATATTTTTCCTTTGTCAACAGGGTACAACTGAAATAACAATATGGACCTCCTATTTCATTCTAAAACTAGTACTGATTTAGGCAAGTTACTTAACTCCTGATCTTTTTTTATCTCAGCGACGAAATGGGGCTTCTGCCCTGCCCAACTTGCAGAATTGCTCTGAAGATTAAAAATCACATATTGTGTAAATATTCAATACAGTAATTGGCTCATAGAAAATGATCAGCCAGTTGTAAATGCTAACTGTTAGTAAAACTAAATTACAAAATGAAAGTGCTAAATTAATGAATAACATAATTAATCCTTTCTTAATGGAATGATTGCTTCTCATTGGTTAATTAAGTTGTGACGGAATTGGTATGTTGAATTCAGTGACTCAGAGTTCATCTACTCAGGGCATGTTGACACACTTTCAGTTATGCTGAATCACTCTTATGGCAATAGCAACCCCATCACTCCTTTTGGAATGTGAGTTCTGTGAAAGTGTTTAAATCATAGCAGGCAGCCAAATATTGTAGAAAGACTGAAATAAATGCTGTGTTGCGTGTTCCTAACAGGTTTAGCTTTAAAAATAAGAATATTATTAGTTAACATTTGGTAAATACTTACAATTTGTCAGGCATCTTACTAAACATTAGTAGGTTATCTTATTTTAATATTGATATTACTTCTGTGAGTAGATTACTAGGACACCTAGGTTGAAGAAAGTCTTGTCAGTATTTGCATATCTGGGGTTATCAGTTATTTATTATTCTGGCATAAATAATAATCACTATCATTTTTCCCATTGGCATATGCAGCTGTTTCTGTGCTTTTAAAAGCCTCAGCACAGTAGTTTCATAAGACTTAAAAATATGGTACCCATGTATGCTATCGTTCTTAATTTGCCTATAATAGGATGTTAAAATATACATTTAATGCTTGAAAAATAGTGACTTGAATTGTACAGGTCTACTTAAGCACATTATTTATTAAAAATAAATACAGTCAGCCCTTTCTATCTGTATATTTTGCATCAGCAAGTAAGGGTAGATAGAAAATATAGTATTATTCACTGTAATCCCAGGTACTTAGGAAATCGAGAAAGGAGGATTGCTTGAGCCCAGGAGTTTGAGGCTGTAGTGAGGTGTGAGCAAGCCTGCGCAATCCAGCCTGGTGAGAGATCTATCTCTTAAGAAAACAAAATACAATACAGTATTGAAAGCAAGGAACCACATATGTGAATGGCCAACATTTTACTTTTAAAGATGGTGAACTATAACTTGCCAAATTATTTTTTTGTTTTCAAACTTATATTTTTAAATATTAGTATTGCATACAGAAAATGATTTTGCTAAAAATATCACAAAGTAGAAAAGACACAAATCCAGTAAAAAGGCTCTAAAGTGAGTGACTTTATTTCTGTGGAACAAATCTCAACAATCATTTTTCATTTAGCTTTGTTATGTTACAACTTTCATCACAGAATGATACTCAGGACATGAGCCTGAATCTGAGAAGCTCAGATGTAGCTAATAAAGAACTAACAAAAAATATAAGGTAAGAGAATTATGAATGTGTTTCTAAAAACAAAAAAAAAAAACAGAACTGATACATTCCATTTGGACTCTTAGACATGATTTTTGGAATTATTTTCTGTTTTATCTTATTGCCTACTTCACTGTCTTAACAATGTGAAGATCAGGATGTCAAAGGGCATGAAGCATGTGGTGAGAGTTATATTATGCTAGTTAGCCCAAGGGGACTAGACGTGGCTTCAGATTCCACATACTCAGCTACATTTCCTCACTGAGGCACGGGAAGGTGATCCAGAACATCTTATCTGGCTCTGTGAATGCTGTACTTAAATTATTCTGAAAATCACTCGAAAAGATGAAATATTAAATAATTTTCACTACCATCTGGATTATTATACTGATATATCAATTTGATTTGTTGAGTGGTTTGTTCACCGTCAGCCTGTTAATTCCACAGAAGAGGGACAACTTTTTATATATGCATGTCTTTTCTGCAGGACTTGAGTATGCACAAATTTCGATATTTATCCAGGTCCTGGACCCAATCCCCATAGATGACTGATTAAAATCAGTTTTGCTCTGAAATTTTATTTTGTGTATGGAAATACATTTTCATGAAACTAAAACTATATTCATTTTATTTTGATTTCCAATATTTTTGAGAATGATTAATGATCACCTGATGTTTCTGTAATGAGCATTTATTGATCTTTAGGGTTACCAGATAGACTTTTTTATAGGTAGGAAAAGAAAAAATGACTCCCTCTTATAATATCAATTTTCCTCTTTTTTGTCCTGTGGAAAAATATCATAGTTGATTTCTTGCAAGCCATTAGAACATTTCAAAATATATGTAGTAAATGATAAATATAATATATTCTCATGCAATGTAATATAATTTTTGAATATCTTTATTTTCAATATCTTTCTGTTTCTTATTTTAAAAGAATATATGTTTATTTTAGAAAATGTAAAGATCAAGAAAGCCACGGCAGAAATTAAACATCTCCCTAGTTCCATCAGAAAAATCATAAAAGGATTATATTCTTATGTGTATAATTCTGGCCCCTTTCCTATTTTAAATATATTTTTGTTTATGTATACACAAAACCCAGTAAATCCTTCTATATGTAATGTATATAATAAACATATATATTTTTTTCTATGTTTGGTATTTAGAGGTGCTTTTCCTCCTACATCTTGACTATCACAATTTTTTCTACCAAACATTGACCATCTCCAGGTTGATCTTATATGTATCGCAGAAGGGGTTAGGTCATTGGACAGCCAGAAATGACTCTGTCTTTCTGTCCAGGGATTATCAAAGAGTTGGGCTCAGGAATAAGAGGATGTTTTAGGAAGTTTGATTGGTTGGGCAATGGCAGCATATTTTTAACTTACCCATTGCCCTGCTTATTTTGTTGTTGTTCTTAAGGTACAGGTTCTCACACTGTCTCCCAAGCTGGAGGTCAGTGGTGGAATCTTAGCTCACTGCAGCCTCAAACACCTGTGCTCAATCAATCTTCCTACCTCAGGCTCCAAAATCACTAGGACTAGTCACGTGCCACAATGCTTAGCTAATATTTGTACTTTTATTTGTCGAGATAGGGTGTCCCTATGTTGCCCAGGATTGTCTCCAACTCCTGGCCTCAAGCAGTCCTCCCACCTCAGCCTCCCAAATTTATGAGATTAAAAGCATGAGCCACTGCTCTGGAGCTTATTTATTTACGTCAGAGTTTGTTCTTCTCTTCCCGGTCTATTGCATGAACTATCTGAGCTCCTACTGTAAAATATTCTTCTGCCGTGGTCATGTGAAACATTACAAAATTGTTTCTGATGATTCTTCATGTTTTATGTCACATATTCTAACATGATAGTGTGACTTTTTAAAAAAGAACAAAAAATAAAATTTTGGCTAATCACAAACAAGACTTTAATGATCACTGTTGTGCTATAACTTATTATAATGCATTAAAAAATCAGGACTTATTTGTAATGTGCCTTGAGACAGATACTTCAGTCACTGATTTCTCAGACCTCAGTTTTCTTCTCTGTGAAATACTAATACAAACTGTGTGTAATTTATTTTGAAGAATTTGGAAAATTGTAACTAAATACTCTTATCAAGAATGATGGCTGTGTTTTCTATATTGTTACTGTTGTAGCACTGAACCACTTACCACTTTAAGTTTTTGCTCAAAGTGAAAATATAATTAATTAATATGTATTTCATAGACTATCATTTTTTTTTTTGAGACAGTCTCTCTCTATAGGTCAGGCTGGAGTTCAGTGGCATAATCAGCTCACTGCAATCTCTGCCTGCCGGGTTCAAGCAATTCTCCCTCCTCCTGAGTAGCTGGGTCTACAGGCATGCGCCACCATGCCTGGCTAACTTTTTGTAATTTTAGTAGTCGGAGTTTCATCATGCTTTCCAGGCTAGTCTCGCACCCCTGACCTTGTGATCAGCCCACCTCTGGCTCCCAAGCGGCTGGGATTACAGGCTTGTACTACCTTCCCTGGCCAGACTAGTCTTTAGAGATGATTGAATGTGGAAGTTCAGTTGACAAGTGACTTGTTCAAATTGTTAAATTAGAAATATTCAATGTTAAAATGGTAGCATGCTCTTGTGTTTCTCTTCTGTAACATTTAGGCAACTAATAAAGACCATACTGTTTTATCAACAGGCATGTCATCCATGCTCCAAGCAGCCACAGCAAGTATTCAAGGGAGTCATTTTCAGGAATTTCTGATGCTCTGTTTGATATTGAAACCAAAGTGGATCTTTGCAAAACTAAGGGAGAAGTGAAGAGAAAGACTGCTGTTGCAGCCTTCACAGTGCAGGCAGCTGCAGAGGCTTTGAAAGAAGCAGCCTGAGAGGGTTCTTTAGAGAATCCATAGAGATTTTTGTGGTATATCATTCAGAAAGACTTATGATGGGTATATTGGTGAAGTTTAAAGGAGTATATTAGAAATAAAGCTAGACATTATATACAGTCATGTGAGTGTTCATATATTTATCTGTGTATATATGTTTCTTTTATTTCCTTGTTATGGACTAAAAATAAAAAAATAATAATTAGGCAAAAAAAATAATTATTCTGAAATGGAAGAATCAAACTCAGTAAAACATCCAAGGGGAATGGGTAAATATGGTAAAACCCTCATCTGGCATTATCAGGGAATCAAGTCTAATCTGTTCATGTCACTTCACACATAGGAAAGCATCAGTGTGTCCTAGAGCGCACTGGGGAACATGCACAACTGCTCCAAGGCGGAGGCCTCACGCCCTGCCTGGCCCCCCAGGGCTCAGAAGATCACTAGCTCAGCACATGGTTGAGAAACTAATTAAATTACACTTTTAGTAAATGTAATCACTGTATAGCATAAGAAATAATTTTTTATTAAAAGTATTTTATATAAAACACTATCATATAACACACAAGGTAGAGAAAAATAGTAATGAAGTGAACATTTGTGAACCTACTAGCTATATTAAGAAAATAATATTTTCAATATCTTTGGGTCCCCTATGTATTCACGACAGTTGTGCTTTTTCACTTTCTTGAATTGTTATGTTTATTTCCTGTTATTCTTTATGATTTTATCATACATGGCTATATTATTTACATGTTTTATGTTTTTGTTTTATGTAGTTTACTATTTTTTATAAATTCAATCATGCCATGTATATTTTTATGGTACTTGATTTTTTTCCACAGGTTTTTAAGTGTTCAGATAGATAGATAGCATTTATTCAAATGAAAATAAGATTCATGGACCATCAAGACAAAGAAAATACATAATAATGTGAATAAGGAAAGTTAATATAAAGAATGATTAATTATAATAGAATTTGAGCAATGAAATATTGTCTAGTAAAGTGTAAGGAGAAGTCTAAATCATATGTGATGAGCACATATAAGGAATTGCCATTGTTTCCAGGGTGAAGTCTGAGAAGCCGATGAAGAGTCCCCCCACATCTTGCCCTCACTGAATGTTGAAAGTTGCTGTGGTGCTGCACATGAAAAACTTTTGGTCAGTCCAAAAAGTATCACTTGCTCAGAGGGAAGAACCTGGTACCTGGTACCCAGAAGTGCCCGGATGTGGCTGGGCGGTGTCCGAAGGCTGCGAGCAGGTGCTCACAGGCAGAAAGCTCATGCAGCGCCTGCCAAGCCCAGATGATGTGGAAATGGCCCTGGAGATGTATAAGCTGTCTCTGGAGACTGAACGACTTGAGAAAGAGAGAGACAAATCGGTGAACACCCATCAGAAATTTTCTGAAAAAGAGGAAGCAAAGGACTTATTTTTTCCTTTAAGTCAATACACAGAATCTTCATTCATCAACTCTACTCTTCGTTAAGCACAATCACTCTAAAAAGTGTCTGGGCTAGAACTTTATTACTGCGAGAGAACATGTGTAGTTTTTGGTAATCCAGCCTTTTGTGGCTCATACGTCTACTTTCCTGGACTTGAAGTACTGGGGGTGGGTGGCACAGAGTAGGCCATGGCGAGGCGTCGCCACAGCCCGGACGGTGCTTCTGCCACTGCTGCTCCGTGGAGATCGTCCCACGCCTGCCGGATTGTATCTGCCCAAGACGCGAGTCTGGTTTCATCGAGGAGCTTCCAGAAGAGACCAGGGGCACAGAGGATGGTTCTGCCCCCTCCGCAGCCCTCACGGACTGGAACCGCTGGAACCGGCTGCCTTTGGAGAACGTGGACCAGGACCTCAGGACCGCAGGGCCGCAGACAGTTCGCTCTCGGCATCGTTGACGGCGGCGTCGAGACCCCCACGCTCCCTCCGGGGGCGCAGGCTGACGACGGCAGGGACCCCGAGCGCCGGGGGGAGCGAGAGCCCGAGTCCCGGCACCCGCCCCCGGGGCCCCGCGCCGCCTCCCCCCGCGGCGGGCCACCGGCCGACAGGAAGGCGCCCCCACGCTGCAGGGGGTCGCCCGGCGCCGACGGACATCGCGCCCGCCGCCGTCCCCGGCCTCGGTCCCTGGGGAGCTCCGCCCTCCGACCCCGCGGACCGCGGCCCGGACGCCGTCCTCACGCGGCCGCTCAATCCGTCTGAGAACGCGGCCCCCACCGGCGGACGGAGAAGACCCAGGCCCTGCCCGCCGCCCCGGCCCCGAGGGGCACCGGGCTCCGGGCGGGAGCGCCCGTGTGCGAGGACGACCGTGCGCCGGGCCGGCGCGGGCGGCGGCTGCCCTGCACCCTCCTCCGCCTCCAGCTCGCCCGGCAACGAGAACGCCGCAAGGAGCCCCTGAGCCCGCGTCTGCCGGCACCCACCCCGGTCCGCACCCACCCCCGCCCGGGGGACCCGAGGCTCCGGGGAAAGTGCGGGGCCTCTGCCCCCCACCCCCGGCCGGCGCCACGTGGCCCTCGCAGACCGTGTGCCCCGGCGGCGCCGCTCCTGGCTGGTCGGCACCGCGGGCCCGGCCTGTACCGGGGCGAGACCCGAGCCCGGCCCACGGGCCCCCTGGCTTGGGAAGGCCTGCGCCATACGGCCCCTGCCGGGGCACCCCGGCCTTCCTGGCCTCGCTGTCTGACCGCACCTTCTAAGCGTTCAGTGGCGGAAAGGTTTTCATAATTTTAAATTATTACTGCTTTGAAATAAATGGACGTTTTCGCTCACATGCTGGCCATGCGTGAGCTGTGGCAAGATGGGGCCCAGCTGCTCCGCCAGTGCTGCGAGCACCGCCAGGACAGGCCGTGTGGGCCCCCCAGCCTCCGCCTCGGCTGCCTCCACAACCCAGAGTTTGGGGGCTCGGGACCATGAGGATGACCAGCAAAATTCAAGAACAAAACTGCTACAGCAGACTTTTTTAAAGGAAAAAAAAAATGTGTATCTTGAAACTTATTTAAAATACACCGCTTACAAAGGAAAAAAAAAAAAAAAAAACTTGGCTTCAATCCACACTTCAGGACTCCCTGGAAACTTGCCTTCTGGGCCACTTGTAAAGCTGTTTAGGTAGAAATGTCATCTCTGAGGTGCTCCACTGCAAATTTGAAAAAAGGCCAGTATCAGAAGAAGCTCTTGGCTGCTGAGGTCTCCTGGTCACCATGAACTTGAAGAAGTGAGTGCTATAGCAGCAGCCTTAACTACAAAATCTGGGAACTGGTGTACCCCTGCATACCATCTGGGCCAGATACCGGAGATGTCATTTCCAAAGCAGATTGGAAGCACGTTTTTGGAATTCTCTCCAATGTCTTCTACTCAAAAAGACTGACATCTTAACACTTGACTATATATATATATATATTTAAAAGGTCTAGATCTATTTATGTAAAAAATCAAGAGCGAGTGGATAACCCAAGTTTGGATAAATGGTGCATAATAAATTTATTCATTTTTTGCTGTTGTACATTGGATTTATTTTTGTATTTTGGTTTTGTGAGCATGTCTGCTCATGCAAATAATCAAGACATTCTCTTTCCTGACAGCATCTTCCGATAGGTGGAATATCTGGGTTATAAAATTTGTGGATTGTCAATTCTACTGAGCAATGCCACTTACTGTTTTAAAGTGATTTCATTTATATTTCTACTAACAGGGTAATCATATTACATAAAAATAATAGAAGTATGGTTGATTGTGGCAAGTTAAAGAAATATAAATAACTCACTCTTATTAAAATCCAAGGGGCGCAGTGGCTCACGCCTGTAATCCCAGCACTTTGGGAGGCCGAGGTGGGTAGATCATGAGGTCAAGAGATTGAGACCATCGTGGTCAACATGATGAAACCCCGTCTCTACTAAAAATACAAAAAATTAGCTGGGCATGGTGGCGCGTGCCTGTAATCCCAGCTACTCAGGAGGCTGAGGCAGGAGAATTGCCTGAACCCAGGAAGCGGAGGTTGCGGTGAGCCAAGATCGCGCCATTGCACTCCAGCCTGGGTAAGGAGCGAAACTCTGCCTCAAAAAATAAATAAATAAAATAAAATCCAAGGTATTTGAGGGAAGAACAATTTATACATTGAGCATTAAATACTTCAAATAAGTTTTGGAAGACATCCAGAGGAGTGTAACTACTTTCTTGTAGTTTATCAAAATCCCGTAATAAGGTTAAGCAGGTAGGAATATAGGCACATTTGTATTTCAGAAAGCATTCGAGCCTAGATGAAATAGAAGGGCTTCAACCCAGCAAGAGAACAGAACAAGTGTGTGTGTGTGTGTGTGTGTGTGTGTGTGTGAAAAACAGTCTGACTCTGTCGCCCAGACTAGAGTCAGTGGCACAACCCCAGCTCAGTGCAACCTCTGTCATCTGGGCTCAGGCAATCATCCAATTTAAGACTCCCAAGTAGGTGAGATTACAGGCATGCACCATCATGCCTGTCTAATTTGTGTGTGTGTGTGTGTGTGTGTGTGTGTGTGTGTGTGTGTTTTGTGGAGATGGAGTTTCACCAGGTTGCCCAGGCTGGTCTTGAACTTCTCGGCTTGACTAATCTATCTATCCAGGCCTCCCAAAGTGCTGGAATTATAGGCATGAGCCACTCTTCCAGGTCCTAAAATCTTTTCTCATGGCAACTGCTGTCATGTAAACTTTACCCTCAGAAAAGATAAGACTACCCTCATCTGTTGGATTTCAGTTTAGGTGTTACTTCTCTTAGGAAGACTTTCAGGATGACTGTCCCTTCCTTTGTATCACCTACTAGACCATGAGCTCCTTAAGGATTGAGTTTTCATTTTTTAAATTTTTTAAAAAAATTAATTTTCAGGACTCATGTGCAGAACATGTAGGTTTGTTACTATTTTGGCTCCAATCCCTACCAATATGGAGAGTCCATAGTAGACACTCATTTTGTGAGTAACCAGAGAAGTGCACACACGAGATCCTCTGAGACATTCTGGGCTTTGAACAGACGAGCTACACTGCATTGTAGGAATTGCACAATGTCTTTGTTATGGGGTTTGGCTGAGCATGCCAACAGACTTTTTGTGATGTCATTGATAGAGAGTTGGACAGTGTTATAGATGTGGGACAAGGTGAATATTATTATTCTATAAAATGCACCAAAACCTGCACAATACTTGAAGGCTGTGTAAACTTCCAATCAATTCTGCCAGCATGCAAGAAGCATTTCCCGCAAAATATTGTATGCAGTTCTGTGGCTTGGGAACATACTTTGGCAACATATTTAATATCACTGAGAGAAAAATAGTTTTCAGAGACAGATTGCCTGTGTTCAAACCCTACTTAATTTGAATATAACTATTCAAATTATTAATGTTTCCTGTTCTTACATTTATTAATCTTTAAATGAGTATGAAATATTATTTATCTCATGGGGTTGCTGTAAGAATTAAGTAAGCTAGTACTTAGAACAGCTTGTAGCATATAATTTGTAATTAATAAGTGTCTGATATTTTCATTTGAATGACAGTATATTTTAGTTAGGTAATGAAATACTGCTTTTTCTCTCTTACCTATTCTGCGTGATGACACAGTTGTAGTATAATAGATGGTAACTTTTTCAGCCTCTAGCACTAAAGTTTGCAATTATTGCTTATTCTTTTTTATGCATCTCATAAGTGCTCATTGTTTATTTCTGTCTAATTCAGGGCATTCTACACAACACAGCATTGAATTTTTCCTGAAAAGTGAGAGTAGTAGAAAGCCTTTCTTCTCTACACTTAGGTAGATAATATACAACATTTTAAGAAGTGTTTGAAGCAGTTTTCAAAAAACAACATTTATTGAAGACTCTGCATATATGTATCTATGATTACCTTTTCTAACTTTTTTGGATCTATCTTTTGAAGCATAATGCTGATCAAATGACACCTCAGAAAACATACTAATTTGTAATGCCATGGATTGATTAAAAAGACAGCCACTGCATGTTTTACCAGGACATGCTTTTATAAGGTTTATAATTGTTTTAATGTCTGTTAATATGTAAATGGTGACTTTTATTTAGATTTTTACTTTTTCAGTTTCTAGCAAGGTTTGTTAATTTTTAGTTTGTAGAAATGACCGAAATCCGCAAACTTTAGATAATCTGTTAATACAAGTATGTGTAAACATTGGTGATTTATTAAATCATGGTAAACAACAACAAAATCTGCTAGTATGGCGACTGTGTTAAAAATATCTTTTATACACTATTAAAGATAATTATGCATGTAATTATTCTGTAAATAGCATCTGGGTGCCTTGGCTAAGGCCTGAAATTCCAGCACTTTGGGAGTTGGAGGCAGATAGATCACCTGAGGTCAGCAATTTGAGACCAGCTTGGTCAACATGGTGAAACCCCCATCTCTACTAAAATTACAAAACTTAGCCAGGAATGGTGGCAGACACCTGTAACCCCAGCCGCTTGGGAGGCTGAGGCAGGAGAATTGCTTGAATCTGGGAGGCAGAAGTTACAGTGAGCTGAGATCATGCCATTGCACTCCAGCCTGGGTGACAGAGGGAGACTCCGTCTCAAAAAAAGGTAATAATAATGATTATTATTCTGTAAATAACTATTATATAATTTTAAAAATATGAATACATACATTGCTTTAGATATTTGTGTACATATATGTAAAGTATCTGTAGTGAAATTATTCAAAAAGGTGTATGAATTGAAAAAAGGTTTTATTTTTATATAAAACAATCATTATGAAATGGTCATAAAATAGTAAAAATAAGAAAAAAAGCTTAATACAACTAATTCCACTAAGCATTATATATACAATTATATGAAACACAATTGAGTTCCTCCAACACTTTTTTAAACAAGGGAGTTACACAGTACAGATGTGTTGTAATCCCAGTTAATGTTTTATCTTTGGACATATTCTGTTAAATAATGGCTAGGCACTTAAGCAATTATAATTTTAAAACTCACAGTAAGAAATAAAATTTTAAAAGTTAGCATGTGGCTGGGCACGGTGGCTCATGCCTGTAATCCCAGCACTTTGGGAGGCTGAGGTGGGAGGATCAACTGAGGTCAGGAGTTCCAGACCAACCTGACCAACATGGTTAAATCCTTTCTCTCCTAAAAATACATAAATTAGCTGGTGTAATGATGGGCACCTGTAATCTCAGCTACTTGGTAGGCTGAGGCAGCAGAAGAATTACTTGAACCAGGTAGGGGGAGGTTGCAGTGAGCCAAGATTCAGCCATTGCACTCCAACCAGAGCAACAGAATGAGACACTGTCTCAAAAATAAATAAAAGTTAGCATGTGCAAAATAAAAACATATTTAATGAAATAATTGTTTTACATAAAATATTTCTTTGAACAAGTTGTGTAAAGTCAACTTTCTTGCATCCCAAACTTGTCTGTTGAGCTTTGAGCCCCCAAGTGTGGTTTTCTGTACTATATAAATCTAATCAACCAATTTACCCCTTCCTGTGCAATCTAATCAGTTTCAGGAAGTGGGTGTGGTCTTGTGTGGGCCCTTACACACTAAAAGGATGCCCATCCACAGACCTCTCCTTCAGTGAGGACCCACTGGATTTCTGGCTTTTGGGCTTTGGAGCACCAGGAGTTACTTCTAATCTGGTTATCGACAGAGCTTCTAGAAAGACACCATTCATAGTAGTCTTGTGAGTATCAAATTTACAGTAAACCCATCATGCTTACTTTTTCTCTTAAAAATACTTTAAATTTACCTGACAGCATACTTGGGTCTTTTCTAAGCAAACAAGTAGCTGTCCTAGTGATTTTACATCGAATCAAGATAAAGTGTCTTTTATTTGTAACAGCATTTTTGTACCCTTGCTATTTGATTTTTTTTTTCTGTATTGTTGGATTTTTTAGGTATGAAAAGATATCTTTCCAGGGTTTCATGCAGTGATAGAACCCATCAAATACCTAAAATGTTCACTGAAATGTGGGAATGTAGTAATGGTTATTATGTTCACCACAGTAAAATTTAAAAATGTTGAATTGCTTTGAAAATTCTTGTTGGAAAAGTCCTATTTGCTGTCTCTTCACAATTTTCAGTTTGCAGACTACACTTGAAAGCTGTTAAAAATAGATCTAACTGGCCTAGTGTGCTGGCTCATGCTTGTAGTCCTAGCACTTTGGGAGGCCGAGGCTGGGAGATCTCTTGAGGTCAGGAGTTAGAAACTAGCCTGGCCAAAATGGTGGAAAACCGTCTCTGCTGAAAACATGAAAAAATTATCCTGGCATGGTGGTGGGTGCCTGTAATACCAGCTAATTGGGAGGCTTAGGCAGGAGAATTGCTTAAATCTGAAAGCTGGAGGTTGCAGTAAGGTTGCAACAAAAAAGGAGGGAAGGAAGGAAGGAAGGAAGGCAGAAGAATTGGGGGCTACACTTCCATTAACTGCATTTCTGAATTTTCTAGTTGAGCACAGAAAACCTAAAGCATGTCTTCACTTTTTTGTTATTTTAGAAGATAATTTATTAGTTCTTTATGAATTCTTGCTATTATAGTTTAAATACTATTTCAGAATGTGAAAGTGTTCTCTCTGATCATCTGAATTGACTATGGAAAAGTTTCTAAATTAAGACATTATTTACATTCAATTTATTGAAAGGAAGAGTTTTGATGTTAAAGCTAAAAGGACTAATTCAATGAATGATAATTTTGGGAGTTGACAGTTGAAGTCCACTTTGATTGATTAATCAATCTTAGATAAAACCTATTCATAGTTGTCTAAGAAAACTTCACAGGTGAGTTTGGAGGCAGGGAGTATAGAATAATAGCGTAGATACTAAGTGTCTTTCGTATATTATCATCATGGAATCGTTGAGAGACATAGAATGACAGAGACAGGAAGAGATTCAGAATGTGCTTCTTCATTAATCAGCTTATATAAGTGACTCAGAACGCATCCCCACATTGACCCTCTTCCCAGGATTTAAGCTTGTCTAAGGAATTGGGAATGATTGAGAGCACTGCTTGTTTAACAATAATACCATGAGGACTCTCGTCTCATTTTCCCATTTGAATCACAATTGAATCTTCATATCCATGGGTTTCATACCCATGGATTCAACTAATCTCAGATAAAAAATATTTGCAGGAAGAAAAAGCAGCTGTACATGCATTTTTTTGAGACAGTCTTGCTCTGTCATCCATGCTGGAGTGCGGTGGCCAGATCTTGGCTCACTGCAACCTCTGCTTCCTGGGTTCAAGCGATTCTCCTGCCTCCGCCTCCAGAGTAGCTGGGACTACAGACATGTGTCAACATGCCCAGTTAATTTTGTTGTATTTTTAGTGGAGACTAGGTTTCACCGTGTTAGCTAGGATGGTCTCAGTCTACTGACCTCATGGTCTGCCAACCTCAGCCTCCCAAAGTTCTGGGATTAGAAGCTTGAGCAACTGCACCCAGCCAAACATGTACATATTTTTAACAATCTTCTTGCTGTTCCTAAACAATCTTCTAAAAAAGGGTAGCTGAACAAATTAACAAGTAAGAGCCAACTATAGGCTTCCTACAAGAAACGCACTTCACCTATAAAGACACATCGAGATTGAAAATAAAGGGATTGGAAAAGCTATTCCATGCAAATGGAAACCAAGAAAGAGCAGGAGGAGCTACACTTATAGGAGACAAAGTAGATTTCAAGACAAAAACTGTAAAAAGAGGCAATAAAGTTTATTATATAATCATCAATTCTTTAAGAGAATATAACTATTATAAATATATATGTACCCAGCATTGGAGCACTCAGATATATAAAGCAAACATTATTAGAGAGACAAACCCCAATAAAATCATAGCTGGAACTTTAGCACCCACTTTCAGCACTGAACAGATTATCTAAATAAAAAATCAACACAGAAGCATCAGACTTAGTCTATACCATAGACTAAATGAACCTAATACATATTTACAGAATATTTTGCCCAACAGCTTCAGAATACACATCTTTCTCCCCAGCACATACAACAGTCTCAAAGATTGACCGTATGGTAGGACACAAAACATTTTTTTAAAACATGAAATTACATTAAATATGTTTTTCTATGGGATATGACAAAAGCAGTATGAAGGGGGAAGTTTATTTGTAATAAACACCTACATAAAAAAGTAGAAAAACTTCCAATAAACAACCTAATGTTGCATCTTAGAGAAATAGCAAAGCAAAAGCAAAACAAACCCCAAATTTGTAGAAGAAAAACAACAAAGACCAGAGCAGAGGCCACACGTGGTGGCTGATGCTGGTAATCTCAGCACTTTGGGAGGCCGAGGCAGGCAGGTCACCTGAGGTCAGAAGTTTGAGACCAGCCTGCCCAATATGGCAAAACCCAGTATCTACTATAAATACAAAAACTAGCTGAGCATGGCGGCTGGAGCCTGTAATCCCAGCAACTTGGGAGGCTGAGGGAGGAGAATTGCTTGAACCCAGGAGGCAGAGGTTACAGTGGGCTGAGATTGTGCCATTGCACTCCAAGTTGGGTGACAGAGCAAGACTTCATCTGAAAAAAAAAAAAATTAAAACAGAAAAAAATGAAATTGAGACCAAAAAAATACAAAAGACCAATAAAATTTCCATAGTACCTAGTGCAATCTACAAGGCCAATGCAATCCTTATCAAACTACCAATGGTGTTCTTTACAGAAACAGAAAAAATAATTCTAAAATGTATGTGAAGCAACAAAAGACCCAGAATAGCCAAAGAAATCATGAGCAAAAAGAACAAAGTTGGAGGCATCACACTGCCTGACTTCAAGTTATACAACAAAGCCATAATAACCAAAACAGCATGGTACTGGCATAAAAACAGACACATAGACTGATGGAGCAGAATAGAAAACCAAAAAATAAATCTGCATAATTACAGTGAACTCATTATTGACAAAGTTGCAAAAACATACATTGGAGAAAGGATCATGTCTTACATAAATGGTCCTGGGAAAATGGAGTATCCATAGGCAAAAAATGAAACTATTATAGATAGTTTCTCACCAAATAAAAAACCACATAAAAATGGATTAAAGACTAAAATCTAATACCTGACACTATAAAATTACCAGAAGAAAACGCTGGGGAAATGCTCTACGACATTGGTCTGCATAAAGATTCTTTGTGTAAGATCTCAAAAGCATAGGTAATCAAATTAAAGCAGGCAAATAGCATTACATAAAGTGAAAAGGCTTCTGCGCAGCAAAAGAAACAACCAAGTGAAGAAACAACCCATAGAATGGGAAAAAATACTTGCAAACTGCACATCTGACAAGTACTAATAACCAGAATATATAAGGTGCTCAAACAATCCAGTAGTAAGAAAACCACAATCCAATTTAAAATGGGCAAAAGATCTAAAGAGACATGTTCCAAAAGATGACATACAAGTGGCGAACGGGTATGTGAAAATATCCTCAGTGTCACTAATTATGTATATTTTTAAAAAGGCAAAACTACAATGAGATAGCATCTCACTCTAGTTAAAATGGATTTTACCCAAACGCTAGGGAATAGTGAATGCTATCGAGGGTGTGCAGAAAAGGAAAGCCTTTTACACTGTTGGTGGGAATATAATTAGTGCAACCACTATGGAGAACAGTTTGGAGCTTCCTCAACAATGTAAAAACAGTGGGATCCAGCAATCCCACGGCTGGGTATATACCCCAAGTAAAGGAAATCGGTACATTGAAGACATCTGTACTCCCATGTTCACTGCAGCACTATTCACAGTAACCCAGATTAAGGATTGACCTGTGTCCATCATTGGTTGGATGGATAAAGAAAGTCTGGTACATACACGTCCGACCAGCAGGAGCTGGTCAGTAGAACCGAGGATGCCAGGAGGAAAGCTGCATGGCCTGCAGCACATCCAGCAAGGAAATGCAGAGCCATGTGCCCCCGAAGGCCAAAACCCGGGACCGATACTGTTCTCTCGTGGCGAGGCTCATCATGTATTTTCCAGACATTCCTGACAAGAAACCTCAAGTTTCCGTCAGTGATCCTAGGAACGCTCTCCAGAGCCTGCCACGCTGGCCGGCTGCAGGAGCCACGGGAATTGGCCTCCCCGGACGGGACAGCCGGTGGGCGGCCTTGGCGCTGTTGGGCAGCCGATGCTCCTCTCGGGCAGCTGCCCGGGGAACCTCGGGGAGGCCCCTCGGCATGACTGTGGTGCCTAAGGCAGGTCTTCAGACCCGGCTGCCACTCCATGGGTGGCACAGCAGCAGCAACGTTGCGTCCAGCAGGCGGCGCTACAGCCGCAGCGGTTCCAGGCTCAGCAGAGTGATGCGCAGCAGCAGCAGTTCCAGGCAGCGGTGCAGGTGCTGCGACAGCAGCAACGTCCAATTACAGTGAATCGTCAAAACCAGCAACAGACACAGCAGCAGTCTCATGCTGCTGCAGGAGCACAGGGCACAGCTGCGGCTACAGCAGCAACAGGAGCAGCAGCAGCAGCAGCAGCAGCAGGCTTTGCGGGCCCAGTGTCAGTACAGAGCCACCAATGCAGTAGCTGCAGCCTGCCGCCTCCCAGGTCCCGCCCCAGCAGCCGCAGCAGATACGTCACCCACAGCACCACTGACCGCTGCCAGAGTCCCGGCAGCCTCCAGTTGCTCGGAGCGCACCACCGCAGCTCCCGCCACAGTCACAGTCACAGACGGAGCCTTTGGTGTGGCAGGTGCAAGCCTTCCCCCAACAGATGCTGTATGCCCAACATGCCTTCTGGACGCTCTGACAGACCGCTCTCAGCGGTGTCCCCTGGAGACCCTGTGCCTGAGAGCGCCCTGGAGAAACGCAAGCATGACCTGGAGGTACCCACGCCCCCACTGCCCCCGGTGCCGCGGACCACACAGCAGCACCTGCCTGGCCGCTCCTGGACGCCGCCCTGGCCTGCATCTGCCCTCCGTCCTGAACGGTTCCCTGCCGCACGCCTTGGAGCTGCTCAGCACCAATACCCTTCCAAAGGAGGCAAATCAGATACGCATCTATTTCAGCGAGCAGACGAGTGACTTTAAATAGAATGGGAGGCAGGTTTGCCCTAAGTAATTCCCAGCTAAAGTTTAACTGAGTGATTTGGGGGGCTCAAGAAATTTTCCTTTCACAGGCACAAAGGGAACTCCGGGTCTCCTGAGAGCATCTTGTGTGTGAGCTCGCCGCACCTCCACTCTTTCTACAGGAGAACACTCAGGACGCGAGAGAAACTCTTCATACACAGTCCTCGATTCTCTGATCGCAGTTTTGGGTTCAGGCTCCCTGCTTTCCGCATCTGGACGCCGCAGGCGGAAGCCAGGTTCCGGATCCGCTGCCAGGCTGCCTCTGGAGGGAGCGTGGGCCTAGAGGCTGCTGGCTCCACGCTCCCAACTGAATCTTAGCCAGGAGGAGCTTCTGCCCAGCACTGAGGGCACCCGGAGGCATCGGAGATCCTGTCCCCCGTACCCCCGCCGGCTCTCAGTCGATGGCAGCACCCACGACTCCCTGCGCTCTGTGCCACTGTGGACTGTGCAGCCCTTGCAGGAGCGCGGCACCTCCCTGTGCTGCCCACACTCGGGACCCCGAACAGTTCTCTGGCGACGGGAGTTTCCCTATGGTTTATTATTTATTTATTTATTTATTTATTTATTTATTTATTTGAGACAAAGTTTGGCTTTGTTGTCCAGGTTGGGGGTGCAGTGGCCCGATCTTGGCTCACTGCAACCGCCTCCCAAACTCAAGCGAGTTCAAGCAATTGTCATGCCTCAGCCTCCTGGGTAGCTGGGATTGCAGACCCGACCACCAGCCCAACTGATTTTTTATATTTTAGTAGGGACGGGGTTTCACCATCTTGCCCAGGCTGAGCTCAGGCAATCCGCCCGTCTCAGCCTCCCAAAGTGCCTATACTAGATCAGTGTATATTCTACCATATTAGCATAGTTTTAGTGTAGAAATCATCCAGCAATGCTAGTTTTCCTTACTTGATGCCCACCTGTTAAATATTAGTCCACGTAATCTTCATGAAAGGATTTTAAGGAACAATTTTTTAAAGTACATTCTGTCTGGTCAGTCGTGACTCGATTCAAAACCCCATTCTGCCTTCTCCTCGCTGTGTGACCCTGGGCATACTGATGATCTCCTAATCAGGCCACAGTTTCCACACATGTAAAATTGTCATAGCTACCTTCCTAGATTTTTTTTTAAAGGAAAACAAAAGTAATATTATAGATAAATAAATGTAAACTATTTAGGAGAAACCTTAGTTCAAATTACGAAGCATTTAATGTGTTACACTTTCCTCAAAGCTTCATGTTGTTCATATTACCCTGCCCTGTGAAAGTTACCTGATGAAGTCTGAACCCCCTGTTCTAAATTGTTCTCTTCTTCCTTCACCCTAAAAAAATAAGATTTTTAACCCTCTGTTAAATCTGTAACAATTTTATGATTAATTCCTATTAAAATGGCCACAGCTATTAAAGTTTAAAACAGGCTAAGGATCCCTTACCTTGGGACCAGAAGTGCTATGGATTTTTTTTTATTTTTTAGAGTTTGAAATATTTGAATATATATATATATATATATATATATATATAATGAGTTATGTTGGGGATGTGATCCAAGTCTAAACAGAAAGGTCATTTACGTTTTGTGTACACCTTATACAAATACCCTGAAACTACCTGGACATAATATTTTAAATAATTTTTGCATAAAGCACAAATCTGACTGCATTTTGACTGTGATCCATCACCTAAGGTCAGAGGTGGAATTTTCCACTTATGGTATTATGCCAGCACTTCAAACGTTTCAGATTTTGGTCATTTCAGATTTCAGTATTTTGGATTAGGATGCTCAGTCTGTGTGTTATTCCACCTAGGATTTTTCTGTATCTAAGGGTAGACTCTAATGACTTTGAAAAGATAAGAGAATCTTTTCCCCTTTGCCAGGGAAGAATATTTTTTTTTTCTCTCTGGAGTGTGAAATCACACTCAGTAAACGTTTACCCTTCCACATACAACACTAATGTGGCTACATTATTACTGAGCTCTTACATGCCTAGATTCAGCTATTGAATATGTATATTAAGTCTGCAGAAGGCCCAAATATGCACATTTAGATGGACTAGGGAGGCGGGGGGCAAGCTGCAGCTGAGGCTGCACCCTGCACTCACAGTGGGCCAGCTTGAGTACGGCTGGGCAGAGGCAGCAGGCTGGGGGGTGACGTGGTTCTCAGGCCTCCAGACCTACGTCTGGGGCTGAGGGACAAGGGCAGTGCCACAGGGGCACAGAGCTGGTGTCCCAGGGGCTGGGGATTTCTGCCGATGCTGGGGTGGAGGCTTGGGTCCCACTGTCTGTAGGATGCAGGAAGGGCCGAGTGTGGATGGGGTCCACACTTGCGATGCTTCCTGAATGTCTGCATTTAGCACTAAGCCCTTGCCTGCAGCCCTGGACTCGGGGCTTGGGGTTCAGAAGAAGCTTCCAGAGTGGCACTGGGCCTGAGGGGCCAGGAGCCCATCTCTGGTGCTCAGCAGTCCCTGGATCCTTCCAGGAGTTGCCACTTGGTCAGGGAGGCCTGGGGTTCAAGGTGGTCAGGGTTCTCACGGGCAAGCTGCAGATGCTGCCGGCTGGGCTGAGGAGCTCCATCACATACCCCAACACGGAGACACCAGCTTCACATAAGATCACAGTCTGAGCAGATGTGCATTTGGGAAACACGTCGGCGAGGACAAGGACCAACTGGAGGAGCAGCTGCCCTGGACAGTCCAGCCTGGCTCAGACCAGAACCCGGCAGATTGCCAGGAACACATTCCTTCTCTATGCAGTGGGGGCTCAGTCAGCTTCCCTGGGTCGTCCCTGACCTGGGCTCTCCTGTGCCTGGGACCAGTAAGGGAGGGAGCCCTGGGCCCTAGTTGGTGGCCTGGTGTGGGCAGGGGAGGGTTTCAGAGCCGGAAGAATGTGTGGGCTGAAGGTGGCAATGCTGGGATGACAATGGGCCCAGCAGGGAGCCTGGGGTCGGGGGACATGGGTGCCAAGGCCCAGAAGCCGGGAGGAGGCAGGAGGGACCGCACTGTGCCTAGAACCTGGGAAGGGACTGAAGGGTCCCCAAGGCAGGTCCCCAGTTTAAAGTCTCAGGTGTCCTCTGCTGTAGCCACAGATGTCCAGGGAACTGGAAAGCCCCCTGCATGGAGCTGAGTTGGGCAGGGCTGCACACGCATTGCGGGCACCCCAAGTGCAGGGTGGGCCACTGGGAGCTGGCCTGGGGGTGCAGCTGCTCCCCGGCTGACGACAATTCACCAGTGGCTGCCCTGGCTCAGATGTCCCTCATGGCCATGGCGTGAGGACACAGTGGAGAGTGGGTGCCAGCTCACAGGTCAGTGAGGACAGTGCAGGTGTTGGGGACTCGGGGGAGGGGAGTAGCACTCGGCAGGCCCCTGGCCAAGCCTGGACAATAATGGGGAAAGTGGAAGGGCAGGGAGTGCCATGTGCCCGGCTGTGCACTGCAGACACTGGGGCCCTCTGCCGCCCATCCTGGCGGCCACAGTGAGGATGTTCTGTGCTCCTTGAAGGGCATCAAACTCCTCCCTTCCTGGGTCCTTGGACAAGGCATGTTGTCTGGGATCCCCCAACCAGTCTCACAGGGTCTGGTGAGTATGGCAGTGGGACAGGGCCACTCTTGGCCCAGGCTGCAGTGAGCGCTTGGCCAACCTGGCCACAGGCTGGTCACTGGGGACCTGGTGTCTGCTGCCCACAGGCCTAAGAACCCCAATACCAGTCCCAGCCCAGGCCCCCCAAGGCTGGGCAGATGACGGTGAGAGGGCCCTGTTCCCTGGGACCCATCCTTGATAGGCTGGGCTGGGCTGTGCAGAGACACACCTGCTCTGGGGTTTGTGGGATGGAGACACTTCTGGGCCTGCTTCTGCTGGCCCCAAGGACAGATGTGGCCGCCCTGGCAACAGCCATGCCAGAGGCTCGGGAGCCAGGAGAGCACAGAATCCAGGCCGGACTTACCTTATCCGGAGTGTGAAGGCCAATTCAGAGGAAGGGGGGTCGCCAGAGGGAGGGGGCCGCTGGTGGACCAGCCGCCCACACCTCCTGGGTTTCGGCACCAAATGTGCGACCTGCAGAGACCCTTCCCGAAATAATTCAGTCCAAGGAATCGCTGGGCAGAGTCTAGGTTTATTGGGGTTTGCGGGCAACTCGAGCGGGAGAGGGAAGAGCTGCACCCAGCAGCTGCCGGAGAGAGTTTTTATAGGGGCAGGGATTGGCTTAGCTTTGGTGGGCTAAAGTGGGAGATGATTGGCTTGCCTTGTTGCTGGGTAGGCTGAACTCTAGAGGTAGCCCGTATAGGTGAGGTGTCATGGAGTGATTGGTGGAGGTTAAACAAAGAAGAAGGAAGAGCCATGTGGCAAGAGGGGGTGGGCTAACAAAGAAGAAGGAAGAGCCATGTAGCAAGAGGGGATGGGCTAGGGTCCCGGGTATGGGAAAGGGCCCTTTTTAACCTAACAATAAAGCATTTCTCAGAATGTGTTTTTGTCACCATAGGACACATGCCTGTTAAATCCTCATTTTTGCCCAAAGATTCAGTGACAATTTAGGTGTAAAATAAATGTCCCCCCTAAAGTGATGAGGTGCGGACTTTATTGTATCAATAGGAGGGAGCTCCCACACTTGCAAATGCATTGTGCAAAATCCTGTCTGTCCATGATGTGCAAATTATGTTCCTGCCTGAGATCATTCAGCTGGAATCACACACCCACATATTTCCAGAATTCCATCCAATAAATTCACAAAGCAGTTGAAAATCACAATATACACTTTAGGTAATGGGCCATTAGAGATTATTTTAATTGTAGAAAAGCATACAAAAATATTTTGCATTTTACATATTTTTTATTTAACTGTAATAAAGTGACACTAAAACAGAAAAAAGCCCGAACAGTATGATTCCTTTGCTTGAACAGTGAAGGACTCCCTTGTACATGCAGTTCCCAAACAGTCAGCTTTCTTTATCTTAATCATCTGTGGCCAGTGTAAAAGACAGGCCTGACAGGGAAATTTAAGGAGCCATCCGGGTAACGCCATATGAGGGAATTCTTGGCTACATTCAAAAAACTCAGATTTCCATTTTCAAAATCCAGAAACACACCAACCCGGCCCAGAGGTTTCTCTACATAGTGAGGAAGCATTGGAGAGCTGGTCAAGAGACGGAAATGATGATTCACCTTCACACATAAAAGAAGAAATATGTCCACAGATGTAATCATGGTGCCATTATTCCTTATCTGGGAGTCCTTACAGACACCTAGAGCCCAGTCCCAAGAGTCGTCCACATCCAGCTCCCAATAGTGTTTCCCAGAGGAGAAGCCCTGGGCTCCCCATGCAGCAAAATAGTCAGGTCTGTCAGAATTCACAGATCCACCTTCCCGTTCAGGTCTACACATCCAACTTCTCACATCCTCAAACAGGCTGATATTGTGATTGCTTACTTCATAATTGAAGGAAATTTCCACTGTAGAAAAAAGAGAATGTTCCAGCGAAAAGCAGCTTCTACATTCTTAGGTTCAGATAAGAAAGAGACTCTCACTAGAAACCACAGGTCAAGATTAAAAGGCAACTTTTGTCTGGAAAAATGTTGGAATCAGAGGGTGTTAGGATACCTGCATAAGTACATGGCTAAACTACAAGGACCACAATTTCTATAAACTCAAAAATATAAGGGGAGGATTGTCATGCCTAAGTCTAGTCAGCTACTTCTTATAACAACGGAAAAACTGGAAGCTCTTGCACTGCATCCAAGTCCATGGCAATAAAATATATGTGCATTTCCTCTTCCCTGTCAGGGACGAGCAGGAGGCTGGGGACAGGAGACGAGGTGGGGAGCCATTCTTACACCTAAATAAATTATCACTTTGCCAGAAATATGATCTGCCACTTAAGTAAGCAAATTCATACTTAAAGAGAAAATCTGAATCCATCTTCTGGAAAGTGCAGATTCCTTGCAGGAATTATCTGACTTTCATGCTGGATTTCAGCACAGACTTCTTTTATCTGCCTGATTGATCATGATCTGTCCTGGAGTTCTATCTAAGGGCTCATCAACCACCAAATCACTTTCCTATTGTTTGCAGATTCTCAGATTTGCATTGTTATTTAAGTTACTCATGGGTGTTTTGGTTGATTAAAATGCACATGATTAAAATTACAAATGCTATGAAACTTCACCTGAAGTTTACTTAAAAAAAAAACACTGTCACCAAATCACAATCATTAACAGCACTTAATTTGAAGTTGAAATGTCCTGAATTAACTCAGTTCTGTATACCTCATGTAATACTTGTATACATGAAATTTTGTCAGAGAATGTTTCTAAGTCCTAAGGAGCCATTCTGCATGTTTTATGTTTTTCTAAGTAATATGTTATATGGCTGATTCTTATTACATTTTACCAGCTTTTAGTTTAGTCTCTTTGATGATAGTGAAACTATAAATATAAAGACTTATTCACAAACTAGTTTCTTCCAGATGAAATATCATTACACTAGGAAAACTGCCCATAGAAACCATACTTGAAGACTTTACATATTGATCCCAGCAAGACAGCGACACTCACCTCGGAAGCGGTTGAGCCTGTGCACCAGTCCAGTGATGGGCCCTGCAGTTAACTCTGGATTCACAGGCTGGGGCATGTGCAGCAGCACGGACTCGCTCCTGCAAGGAAGCAGGTGCAGTTGGTTAACCTTTCTGGTGTCTGTGTTTAAGAAAAGATTCCAACAGGAAATCCTTCATTCAAACCCACTTCTGATATTGTCATGTAACTCCACAATCCTAGGATGGGTTTATGGCTCTCTTAGGGAATCTTTCTAAGGATTTGCTCCATTTCTAACCTACTACCACTGAAAGATAATTGCCTCTCTCTCTATCTGCCACCAAATAGTTTGTTTCTAATTATGATTCTGAATCTTAAAATTAGGCAACTATATCCTAGTAACTTCTGCACTGAACTCTTCAAAACATTACCCCCTGAGTCACTTGGGAAAGTAAGAAAAGATTAAAATCTGATACAGGGCATAAGAAAACATATTCAACATAACACACGAACACCTGAGTACACACACATACACACACAATCACACTGACACATTATGTTAACAAATTATGTTTTCACTTTGTTGAAAACAGCTTGATGTTTTTCATAGCACACCTTGTGCTTCGGCCTGCAATGATGACCAAAAACATACCTTGCCATGATGTCTCCCAAATCCTGTAAAGAGAGAGAGAAAAAAGATACTTCTTTAGAAAGTTGTTATTCTGGCTGGGTGTAGTGGCTCATATCTGTATTTCCAATGCTTTGGGAGGCCAAGGTGAATGGATCACCTGAGGACAGGAGATCCTGACTAGCCTGGCCAACATGGCAAAACCTCATCTCTGATAAAAATACAAAAAAAGTAACTGGGTGTCATGGTGCATGCCTATAGTCCCAGCTACTGGGGAGGGTGTGGCAGGAGAATTGCTTGAACACAGGAGGTAGAGGTTGCAGTGAGTTGAGATTAGGCCACTGCACTCAGACTGGGTGACAGAACAACACTCTGTCTCAAAAGAAGGAAGCAAATGAACACACAAGTTGTTAGATTCTACCTGTCTAGTCTTTAGGTTTTGAAAACTTTCGAAGTACTACGTACTATCACTGCAGGTCTTTTAAAATGTATTGTCATTTCTCACATTAATACCAGTAAGACCAATTGACAGAATCTGTTTCTGATAAATTCAGGACCCTGGATCTGAGTGAGAGAGAAAGGTTGAGTAGTGACTGTGCATTGCTGCAGCTGTCTACAATGTGGTCTTTTTCAGGGCTAGTTCCTGAGGGGTAATGTGGCTCAAGTCAAGGGCATTTCAAACCTAGGACTGCCCAAAAAAAGGAAGAAGGAAATGTTAGTTTCTTCATAATTTCTATGTATCATCCAACATAGATAAAAATATTATTTTCACATGAATGTTTTCTCTTCCAGAGTTTTAATGAAATGAACTGGAGAAGAAAGCTTGAGGTGGAAAATGTTCTGTGGAAATCTATCTGCACAGCTCCCTAAAGCTTTGTTTCTATGATTAGGTTAGGAGTTGTAGTTTATCTCTATAACTAGGTGGGAATGTCTATCACCATCAATGCAGGAGATGAAGTATGTCTTTGGTACCCAATGAAAAGCAAAGATGTAAATGTCAGCTAATAGGAAGTGTCTCAAGGGACATCCTCAGTTCTTACCTGGAGCAGCTCCACATCTGGTTTATGACACATTTCCATTAGTTCCCGATACATTTCTTTCAAGTGCTGCTTCTTTTGATGCATATTGATGCAACTTCTCTGGATTTGTGGAAATATCTCTTCGTGTTCCTTGCCCAGTCTCTCTAAATGTTGTTTTTCTTCCTTATGGAGAACTGGATGCACCTTCATATACTCAACCCTGATCATCTGTGCACGAAGAAGGGCATAGGCCTGGAGAGACATGGATTTTGTAGGTTACATACCCAGGTCGACTTCCACCTCACAGAACCCACTAATTCATCCTGACCTTTCCTTCGTTTAATTTTCATTCTTTACAAACACTAGGATAAGTTAAAAAGATCTTCCTTAGGGGAGACCAGGATGGTTGAAAGGAAGCTTCTTTAGAGTGCAGCTCCCACTGAGTGAGACACAGAACCAGAGCAATATCCACAGTCCACCCATCTGACAAAGGGCTAATACCCAGAATCTACAAAGAACTAAAACAGATTTACAGGAAAAAAACCAACAAACCCATCCAACAGTGGGCAAAGGATATGAACAGATACATTTCAAAAGAAGATATATGTGAGGCCAAGAAACATGAAAAATGCTCATCATCACTGGGCATTAGAGAAATGCAAACCAAAACCACATTGAGATACCACCTCACATCAGTTAGAATGGCGATCATTAAAAAATCAGGAGACAACAGATGCTGGAGAGGATGTGGAGAAATAGGAATGCTTTTACACTGTTGATGGGAGTGTAAATTAGTTCAACCATTGTGGAAGACAGTGTGGCAATTCCTCAAGGATCTAGAAATAGAAATTCCACTTGACCCAGCAATCTCATTACTCGGTGTATACCTAAAGGACTAGAAATCATTCTATTATAAAGACACATGCACACATGTGTTCATTGCAGCCCTGTGTACAATAGCAAAGACCTGAAACCAACCCAAATGCCCATTGATGATAGAATGGACAAAGAAAATGTAGCACATATACACCATGGAATACTATGCAGCTATAAAAAATGATGAGTTTGTGTCCTTTGTTGGGACATGGATGAACCTGGAAACCATCATTCTCAAAAAACTGACACAAGAACAGAAAATCAAACACCACATGTTCTCACTCATAGGTGGATGTTGAACAATGAGAACATGTGGACACAGAGATGGGAGCATCACACACTGAGGTCCATTGTGGGTGCTGAGGGGAATAGTGGGAGGGAAGGTAGGAGGGATAACGTGGGGAGAAATGTCAGTTATAGGTGATGGGGGGATGGGGGCAACAAACCACCTTGCCATGAATGTACCTATGCAACAATCTTCCATGACCTGCACATGTACCACAGAACCTAAAAAAAGACCTTCCTTCAAAATGTTTATAATTCATCAATTCTTGAACACCTGCATAAAAGCCCTTTAGATTTAAATGTTTAAATATATGTCCTCTCAAATCTGAAATACCACTAGAAAACAAGTAAAATTTATCATTGATTGTTAAATCATCATCAACAATATATATATTTGTTACTCAATTAGTCTGTAGTCTCAAATCTTTGTACTTCACAGCCTAAATAGTCATTCTTAGTAAATGTTGTCAGTATATTCTAATCAGGGTCAGAAGCCGTCACACAAAAAAGATCTCAATAAACACTGTAGCCCCCATCTCTGAAACTGACCACCTCTGCTCTGTCTCCTCCCTTCTTCTGTCTAAAGCTACAGTCTCGCCTCACCATTCTAAGAACATGAATCCCCATTCCATTGTGTTTCTCCTCCCAATATTGACAAACTGTTCTCTCACTCCCCTCGTCATTTTTGTTTCTTCTCCTCAGCTTTTCATCATGTTACATTTTCTCCTACTCAAACAGGCATCATGGTCTGGGTCCTTTGCTATCAGATTTCACTAGCACAGGCATAGTTCTTAAATTACTGTTTCCACCCACTTTTTTCCCTAGGAGCAACATCATATTTACCGCTAAATGCCTTTATTTCTCATTTATGTATTATTTAATCCGTATTACATAATTCATCTCATACAGAAACCTCTGCCTGAAATACTGATTAATTTTAAGCACATACTGGCCTCTCAGAATTTACATATATATATATATATTTATACATGTAAATATACATATATATATTTACTTATCTGAAAAACATTTCCAGAACACCTGAAAATTGTTATGCTGAACAGTCAGGTTGTTTTCCAGGCTATAAATAAACATATGACAAAATCTGGCATATGAGAATTTCAACTCAAGTGGCTAATATAAATGTTCTCGGCATGCCTGTCTCAAACATGTCCTGAAGACACATGATCTCATACTTACACTCCAGAGCATGCTTGTTTTTTCCTCCTCACTTAGATTTCTCTGATTTTCTTGAATTTTTTCCCATAAAATCCTCATTTGCTTTAAGAGCTTCTCCTGCAAAAGAATTATGAGGGTGAGCAACAGAAAATCAAATACCATAGATTCCATACTCTGAGTGAGATACGCAGGCAAGGGTTAAAATGTATGAACAGACTAGAGAGAGGAAAATAAACCAAGTTTTTTCACTGCTCATCCTCGGTATTTTCAAATCTGAGGTTTCAGATGTATAACAGTTTAGGGAACTGGTGAGTGAAGATTTCTTGTAACCTAGGTAATGATCAGTGAAACACCCTTCCACTATGCTGGCCGCCTGCTTTTGTCATTTGTCCAGTAAGATTAAATACATTTCCAAAATGTATTTTCTTTGTTCTTGTAGTTTTGGTAGCTTTTCGATGCCTTTAGTGTTATACTGTAGAGTCAAAGTAATAGTGACATTCACTTAATCACCATCTTTTTGGGTGCAGGCTTTGTGAAGGCAGGTATAGTTGCATATTGAATTCAAAATTTCATCATTGGTACCTCCAAAAGCACCTGGCACTCAGTAAAGGATGGAGTGATCACCACAATGGTTCTCATCTCCCTTCTCATCTCTTTAACTCCTCCACCCTCCAGCCTGCAGGTGATCCCAGCACTGTGTCTTACCCGGTGTTCTTCAGCTGCCCCTTCAATGGGACAGTGTTTGTGAGCCCCGTGCTCCTGAGAGTTAGAGCACAGTGAGCAGAGCAGACTCTTGTCCGTGGCACAGAACATCTTCTTTGTTTCCCTATGGGTCCCACATACTTGTGTCTCAGAGCTCAGGAATTGCCAGACACTGGCTTTCCTGGCAATCGTCACTAAATTCTTCAGAAAAATGTCAGTTTTGAAATCCTTTTGATGTGATGGCTCCCTGCACGTAGGGCAGTTGGCAGGACTTTGGGCTTCTTCCCAGGAAAGGCAGAGGCAGGGTCTACAGAAGCTGTGCCCACAGCCTATGGTGACAGGGTCTACCAGGTAGTTCAGGCAGATGACACAGGTGAGTTCCTTCTGGAAGGCCTGTGGGAAGTCTGAGTCCATTTTCCTGAGGGAAGAAAACCACAAGAATTTAATCTTCTGCCCTGGAGAGACAAAGATCCAAGCAAAGTTTCAATCAGGTTGTGATTAAATAACATCTTTTTTTTTTTTTTTTCTAGAGAATTGGCTTTCATTTGCAATGACCGAGATAGGACAAATAGAAAACTGAGGCACTAAGAGCCATCAACCTCTGTAGAAAAATGTGATTGTTCTCCAATCAACGCACAACCAGCTTTCCAAACCCAACTCTTTTGCACAGAAGAATGTCAGTTTTTTGAGATGTTAGTGTCCACCAAGTTGCTTGGGCTTCTAGGATTTAATCAAGCTATCAACTCATGGGGTAGTTACACTCTAAATTGCCAGGGACTGGTTTGGAGAGGGGATGCTAACTAAGCTCTTCTACTCTCATCGTTTGATTTAACTGTAACAAGGATCCCTCAGAGTTGTCCAGAGGGCCCCTGCTTGAAAATAAAGCAGAGGTCATTCTTTGTCCAAAATCAGGCAAAGCTAGCCTTTACACTCCAAGGCAAAACAAACCAAGGTAAAGGTACTTCTCCAAGATAGAACAAACAATCATTTTTTAGGCTGCTGTGTTCATTCAATCAACAAAAACTTTGTGGCATGTTTACTATTCCTGGACTGTCTGTTAGTTTGGGGATATATTGATAAAATATAGAAGGGTATACAGAGGATAGAAATGTTTTCTAAGCCCTTTGGAAGCATTGTCATTACTCTTTCACACAGTCAGAAAAATGGTATCATGCAGTAATAAAAGGCACTAGACAGTAAGGTGGTGTTTTAAATGGAAGGGGTGGGGGAAGAAAACGTAGGCCAGGCAAGGTAGCTCAAACTTGTAATCCTACCATTTTGGGAGACCAAGTCAGGCAGATTTTTTGAGCTCAGTTCTAGACTGGGCGACATGATGGCAAAGTGTCTAGATCAGCCTGTCTCTAAAAACACACACACACAGCCGGGCCTGGTAGTTTATGCCTGTAATCCAAGCACTTTGGAGGCCAAGGCAGGTGGATCACTTGAGGTCGGGAGTTCAAGACCAGCCTGACCAACATGGTGAAACCCCATCTTTAAACACACACACACACACACACACACACACACACACACACACTATATAGATTATATATGTAAAGCCCAACATGGTGGTCCATGCCTGTAGTCCCATCTACTTTGGGGGATGAGGCTGAAGAATTGCTTGAGGTATTAAGTAGAGCCAGTAGTGAGGATTATTTCCACCACTGCACTCTAGGCTGTGTGTCCCTGTCTAAAACAAAGAAAGAGACAAAGAAAGGAAAAATCTAAAATCCTGGTTTCTACACAGTATAAATACAGAAACCCTCTATTTCTGATATTTCTGCATAGTTGCCCGTGAGACTTTCCTACATGGATAGCCATTTCTGGCTTTCTTCCACAGAGGAACTGAGGTTTCTGAAGACACTTTTACCGTGTTTTAGAAAAAAATGTTTGCCCAAATCATTCAAAGCACTCTACCTATGTACAGGCATACATTGCAACATAGGCACATTTTCCCTAGTAGAGTAGAATATAACACATTTTTACACATAGATTACAACACTCCTAACCCATTTACAGAGTCTTCAGAGATTAAAGAATTACTAGATATTTGGAAACTACTGCAAAATGATTATAATCTATAAAACAACTAAAAAATACGTTAAGTAAAAAATTAATCATAACATTAATTTGAGGATCATGCAGCAAGACAGATGACAAAAATGTTTAATTTGTAAATAGGTTAAATGGAGCTTGTAAACCTATGGGTTATGTTTAAAATAATTAAAAAAAAAGAAATGGAGCTGTTTTTAAAACTCAGAAAATGACATCATTTCATCTAAAAAAAAACATCTAAGTTTGCAGATAAAGTCCCCAAATTTTGTTTGTTTTGGTTTGTAACCTAATAGCAGCTCCTACTCTGGAAAGTGTACACTTACCTCAGAAATAGATCTACGTTCTCACCAAAGCTTGCTGTCCAAAAAGATGAAGTCAGCTCAGGGATCAGGGTCTCACGGCGCAGTGGCGGTAGCTGTTGGAAGTCTCCAAGGCCAGTTGCAAAGCCACTCTGTGGGTGCTGGAGAAGCATGAGCTTGGCTCCTGCGGTGTCCTTTTATACGTCTCTGAAGACCACACCCCTTTCCTCTAATTGGATTTCAGAGGGCGTAGGTGGGTGTTAACACAGTTGATTAAGTTTCTTCAAAACAAAAGGTTTTTTTTTTTTTTTTTTTCTTAATGACGTTTCGCGGTGTCGCCCAGGCTGGAGTGCCGCGAAGCTATCGCAGTTCACTGAAACCTCCGCCTCTGAAGTTCAAGCAATTCTCCTGCCTCAGCCTCCCAAGTAGCTGGGATTACAGGTGCCCGCTGCCAGGCCTGGCTAAATTTTTTTTTGCATTTTTAGTAGGAGGGGGTTTCACTATGTTGGCTAGATTTATCTGGAATTCCTGACCTCAAGTGATCTGCCTGCCTTGGACTACAAAAGTGCTGGAATTGCAGCCTGAGCCACAGCCCCCAGCTATTCACTTTTATGGTAATGTAAGAATTTAATCTAAGGCTACTCCTGGCCTCCCGACTCCAGAAGGAATATTTCTCCTTCTCCTTGTGCTACAGATGAAGCCTTCCAAGGGCCTCTCAGCAGCCGTGGGACATACGATTCCCTCCTATATTACCTGGCTCTGCTCATCCCAGCTCAAGGGTTATAGGGAGAAAGTCTAGAAAGCTCTAACCAGGTGCAGTGGCAGGCACCTGTAGTCCCAGCTACTATGGAGGCTGAGGCGGAAGAATCGCTTGTGCCTGGGAGGCGGAGGTCGCAGGGAGCCGAGATCATGCCACTGCAATGATATAGTGAGATTCTGTCTCCAAAACACATAAATCAATAAATAAATATAAAAAAATTGATGATTAGGAATACAATATACTAAGATATTTGTGACAAAATATAAAGTAAGCAGAAAGCATATAAAATTGTAAATAGAATTTGATTACTTTAACAAATATAGAAAAAATTAAAGGGATTTAATCAATTAGTATAATAATTGTGTTATCTTTAGGGAAATATTGGGAGAATTGTTTCCTTATTGTTTATAATTCTTTCCAATTTTTTTTTTTTTTTTGTGGGTAAGAAGTCAATAACGAGAATAACACTTTCAGTAGATTTCAAACACGGTGTATTCCATGAAGCTGATTTTCTAACTTGAAAAGAAAAATGATGTTTTCCCTCCTTCACAAAATGCCTCATCATTAGAAACATGGTTTGTTTAGGACACATAGCTTTTTCTTCCTTATTTCTATATTTGTTTCATTTTCTCCAAATAATAGTAAAGATCCAGTCTGTGTCTCTATTTGATGTTTACAATTCCTGAAACAACTGAGCAGTGCATTGCACATAATAATTTCTCACTAAGTAAATTAAGCTAAATGTTGAATTTCCATCCAAACCTTTGAAACCAAAGGAAGAACTGTGTCTTCATCCTTCTTTTCTTGTATCATTTCTTTCCCCTGTAACAAAGGATACAGCGTGTTAACACAAGATACAGAGAAAGAGAATTTGTGTGTGTGTGTGTGTGTGTGTGTGTGTGTTTATATGTGTACATGCTTTACATATGGTAACCACATCAATTTTTGTATTTGTAGCAATGCCTTGTAATTTTGATTCAGAAGCTCATAGCATTTTATTAAAATTATGTTTCATTTGATTGTCTCATCTGTTTATGGGAGCTGCTAACAGGGATTCTGTGTTTCATTTACCATATACTATTACAAAATGTGAGTTCATGATACTAAATTCATAAATATTGAACATAGCCAAAATTCAAATTATGGGGGTTTTAGTTATTTATATTTTTCCTTTGTCAACAGGGTACAACTGAATTAACAATATGGACCTCCTATTTCATTCTAAAACTAGTACTGATTTAGGCAAGTTACTTAACTCCTGATCTTTTTTTTATCTCAGCTACGAAATGGGGCTTCTGCCCTGCCCAACTTGGAGAATTGCTCTGAAGATTAAAAATCACATATTGTGTAAATATTCAATACAATAATTGGCTCATAGAAAATGATCAGCCAGTTGTAAATGCTAACTGTTAGTAAAACTAAATTACAAAATGAAAGTGCTAAATTAATGAATAACATAATTAATCCTTTCTTAATGGAATGATTGCTTCTCATTGGTTAATTAAGTTGTGACGGAATTGGTATGTTGAATTCAGTGACTCAGAGTTCATCTACTCAGGGCATGTTGACACACTTTCAGTTATGCTGAATCACTCTTATGGCAATAGCAACCCCATCACTCCTTTTGGAATGTGAGTTCTGTGAAAGTGTTTAAATCACAGCAGACAGCCAAATATTGTAGAAAGACTGAAATAAATGCTATGTTGCGTGTTCCTAACAGGTTTAGCTTTAAAAATAAGAATATTATTAGTTAACATTTGGTAAATACTTACAATTTGTCAGGCATCTTACTAAACATTAGTAGGTTATCTTATTTTAATATTGATATTACTTATGTGAGTAGATTACTAGGACACCTAGGTGAAGAAAGTCTTGTCAGTATTTGCATATCTGGGGTTATCAGTTATTTATTATTCTGGCATAAATAATAATCACTATCATTTTTCCCATTGGCATATGCAGCTGTTTCTGTGCTTTTAAAAGCCTCAGCACAATAGTATTTCGTAAGACTTAAAAATATGGTACCTATGTATGCTATCGTTCTTAATTTGCCTATAATAGGATGTTAAAATACACATTTAATGCTTGAAAAATAGTGACTTGAATTGTACAGGTCTACTTAAGCACATTATTTATTAAAAATAAATACAGTCAGCCCTTTCTATCTGTATATTTTGCATCAGCAAGTAAGGGTGGATAGAAAATACAGTATTATTCACTGTAATCCCAGGTACTTAGGAAATCGAGAAAGGAGGATTGCTTGAGCCCAGGAGTTTGAGGCTGTAGTGAGGTGTGAGCAAGCCTCTGCAATCCAGCCTGGTGAGAGATCTGTCTCTTAAGAAAACAGAATACAATACAGTATTGAAAGCAAGGAACCACATATGTGAATGGCCAACATTTTACTTTTAAAGATGGTGAGCTATAACTTGCCAAATTATTTTTTTGTTTTCAAACTTATATTTTTAAATATTAGTATTGCATACAGAAAATGATTTTGCTAAAAATATCACAAAGTAGAAAAGACACAAATCCAGTAAAAAGGCTCTAAAGTGAGTGACTTTATTTCTGTGGAACAAATCTCAACAGTTATTTTTCATTTAGCTTTGTTATGTTACAACTTTCATCACAGAATGATACTCAGGACGTGAGCCTGAATCTGAGAAGCTCAGATGTAGCTAATAAAAAACTAACAAAAAATATAAGGTAAGAGAATTATGAATGTGTTTCTAAAAACAACAAAAAAAATAAAGCAGAACTGATACATTCCATTTGGACTCTTAGACATGATTTTTGGAATTATTTTCTGTTTTATATTATTGCCTACTTCACTGTCTTAACAATGTGAAGATCAGGATGTCAAAGGGCATGAAGCATGTGGTGAGAGTTATATTATGCTAGTTAGCCCAAGGGGACTAGATGTGGCTTCAGATTCCACATACTCAGCTACATTTCCTCACTGAGGCACGGGAAGGTGATCTAGAACATCTTATCTGGCTCTGTGAATGCTGTACTTAAATTATTCTGAAAATCACTCAAAAAGATGAAATATTAAATAATTTTCACTACCATCTGGATTATTATACTGATATATCAATTTGATTTGTTGAGTGGTTTGTTCACCGTCAGCCTGTTAATTCCACAGAAGAGGGACAACTTTTTATATATGCATGTCTTTTCTGCAGGACTTGAGTATGCACAAATTTCGATATTTATCCAAGTCCTGGACCCAATCCCCATAGATGACTGATTAAAATCAGTTTTGTTCTGAAATTTTATTTTGTGTATGGAAATACATTTTCATGAAACTAAAACTATATTCGTTTTATTTTGCTTTCCAATATTTTTGAGAATGATTAATGATCACCTGATGTTTCTGTAATGAGCATTTATTGATCTTTAGGGTTACCAGATAGACTTTTTTATAGGTAGGAAAAGAAAAAATGACTCCCTCTTACAATATCAATTTTCCTCTTTTTTGTCCTGTGGAAAAATATCATAGTTGATTTCTTGCAAGCCATTAGAACATTTCAAAATATATGTAGTAAATGATAAATATAATATATTCTCATGCAACGTAATATAATTTTTGCATATGTTTATTTTCAGTATCTTTCTGTTTCTTATTTTAAAAGAATATATGTTTATTTTAGAAAATGTAAAGATCAAGAAAGCCACGGCAGAAATTAAACATCTCCTTAGTTCCATCAGAAAAATCATAAAAGGATTATATTCTTATGTGTATAATTCTGGCCCCTTTCCTATTTTAAATATATTTTTGTTTATGTATACACAAAACCCAGTAAATCTTTCTATATGTAATGTATATAATAAACATATATATGTATTTTTTCTATGTTTGGTATTTAGAGGTGCTTTTCCTCCTACATCTTGACTATCACAATTTTTTCTACCAAACATTGACCATCTCCAGGTTGATCTTATATGTATCGCAGAAGGGGTTAGGTCATTGGACAGCCAGAAATGACTCTGTCTTTCTGTCCAGGGATTATCAAAGAGTTGGGCTCAGGAATAAGAGGATGTTTTAGAAAGTTTGATTGGCTGGGCAATGGCAGCATATTTTTAACTTACCCATTGCCCCGCTTATTTTGTTGTTGTTCTTAAGCTACAGGTTCTCACACTGTCTCCCAAGCTGGAGGTCAGTGGTGGAATCTTAGCTCACTGCAGCCTCAAACACCTGTGCTCAATCAATCTTCCCACCTCAGGCTCCAAAATCACTAGGACTAGTCACGTGCCACAATGCTCAGCTAACATTTGTACTTTTATTTGTCCAGATAGGGTGTCCCTATGTTGCCCAAGATGGTCTCCAACTCCTGGCCTCAAGCAGTCCTCCCACCTCAGCCTCCCAAATTTATGAGATTAAAAGCATGAGCCACTGCTCTGGAGCTTATTTATTTACGTCAGTGTTTGTTCTTCTCTTCCCGGTCTATTGCATGAACTATCTTAGCTCCTACTGTAAAATATTCTTCTGCCGTGGTCATGTGAAACATTAAAAAATTGTTTCTGATGATTCTTCATGTTTTATGTCACATATTCTAACATGATAGTGTGACTTTTTAAAAAAGAACAAAAAAATAAAATTTTGGCTAATCACAAACAAGACTTTAATGATCACTGTTGTGCTATAACTTATCATAATGCATTAAAAAATCAGGACTTATTTGTAATGTGCCTTGAGACAGATACTTCAGTCACTTGATTTCTCAGACCTCAGTTTTCTTCTCTGTGAAATACTAATACAAACTGTGTGTAATTTATTTTGAAGAATTTGGAAAATTGTAACTAAATACTCTTATCAAGAATGATTGCTGTGTTTTCTATATTGTTACTGTTGTAGCACTGAACCACTTACCACTTTAAGTTTTTGCTCAAAGTGAAAATATAATTAATTAATATGTATTTCATAGACTATCATATTTTTTTTTTTTTTGAGACAATCTCTCTCTATAGGTCAGGCTGGAGTTCAGTGGCATAATCAGCTCACTGCAACCTCTGCCTGCCGGGTTCAAGCAATTCTCCCTCCTCCTGAGTAGCTGGGTCTACAGGCATGCGCCACCATGCCTGGCTAACTTTTTGTAATTTTAGTAGTCGGAGTTTCATCATGCTTTCCAGGCTAGTCTCGCACCCCTGACCTTGTGATCAGCCCACCTCTGGCTACCAAGCGGCTGGGATTACAGGCTTGTACTACCTTCCCTGGCCAGACTAGTCTTTAGAGATGATTGAATGTGGAAGTTCAGTTGACAAGTGACTTGTTCAAATTGTTAAATTAGAAATATTCAATGTTAAAATGGTAGCATGCTCTTGTGTTTCTCTTCTGTAACATTTAGGCAACTAATAAAGACCATACTGTTTTATCAACAGGCATGTCATCCATGCTCCAAGCAGCCACAGCAAGTATTCAAGGGAGTCATTTTCAGGAATTTCTGATGCTCTGCTTGATATTGAAACCAAAGTGGATCTTTGCAAAACTAAGGGAGAAGTGAAGAGAAAGACTGCTGTTGCAGCCTTCACAGTGCAGGCAGCTGCAGAGGCTTTGAAAGAAGCAGCCTGAGAGGGTTCTTTAGAGAATCCATAGAGATTTTTGTGGTATATCATTCAGAAAGACTTATGATGGGTATATTGGTGAAGATTAAAGGAGTATATTAGAAATAAAGCTAGACATTATATACAGTCATGTGAGTGTTCATATATTTATCTGTGTATATATTGTTCTTTTATTTCCTTGTTATGGACTAAAAATAAAAAAATAATAATTAGGCAAGGTTATTCTGAAATGGAAGAATCAAACTCAGTAAAACATCCAAGGGGAATGGGTAAATATGGTAAAACCCTCATCTGGCATTATCAGGGAATCAAGTCTAATCTGTTTATGTCACTTCACACATAGGAAAGCATCAGTGTGTCCTAGAGCGCACTGGGGAACATGCACAACTGCTCCAAGGTGGAGGCCTCACGCCCTGCCTGGCCCCCCAGGGCTCAGAGGATCACTAGCTCAGCACATGGTTGAGAAACTAATTAAATTACACTTTTAGTAAATGTAATCACTGTATAGCATAGGAAATAATTTTTTATTAAAAGTATTTTATATAAAACACTATCATATAACACACAAGGTAGAGAAAAATAGTAATGAAGTGAACATTTGTGAACCTACTAGCTATATTAAGAAAATAATATTTTCAATATCTTTGGGTCCCCTATGTATTCACGACAGTTGTGCTTTTTCACTTTCTTGAATTGTTATGTTTATTTCCTGTTATTCTTTATGATTTTATCATACATGGCTATATTATTTACATGTTTTATGTTTTTGTTTTATGTAGTTTACTATTTTTTATAAATGCAATCATGCCATGTATATTTTTATGGTACTTGATTTTTTCCCACAGGTTTTTAAGTGTTCAGCTAGATAGATAGCATTTATTCAAATGAAAATAAGATTCATGGACCATCAAGACACAGAAAATACATAATAATGTGAATAAGGAAAGTTAATATAAAGAATGATTAATTATGATAGAATTTGAGCAATGAAATATTGTCTAGTAAAGTGTAAGGAGAAGTCTAAATCATATGTGATGAGCACATATAAGGAATTGCCATTGTTTCCAGGGTGAAGTTTGAGAAGCCAATGAAGAGTCCCCCCACATCTTGCCCTCACTGAATGTTGAAAGTTGCTGTGGTGCTGCACATGAAAAACTTTTGGTCAGTTCGAAAAGTATCACTTGCTCAGAGGGAAGAACCTGGTACCTGGTACCCAGAAGTGCCCGGATGTGGCTGGGCGGTGTCCGAAGGCTGCGAGCAGGTGCTCACAGGCAGAAAGCTCATGCAGCGCCTGCCAAGCCCAGATGATGTGGACATGGCCCTGGAGATGTACAAGCTGTCTCTGGAGACTGAACGACTTGAGAAAGAGAGAGACAAATCGGTGAACACCCATCAGAAATTTTCTGAAAAAGAGGAAGCAAAGGACTTATTTTTTCCTTTAAGTCAATACACAGAATCTTCATTCATCAACTCTACTCTTCGTTAAGCACAATCACTCTAAAAAGTGTCTGGGCTAGAACTTTATTACTGCGAGAGAAAATGTGTAGTTATTGGTAATCCAGCCTTTTGTGGCTCATACGTCTACTTTCCTGGACTTGAAGTACTGGGGGTGGGTGGCACAGAGTAGGCCGAGGCGTCGCCACAGCCCGGACGGTGCTTCTGCCACTGCTGCTCCGTGGAGATCGTCCCACGCCTGCCGGATTATATCTGCCCAAGACGCGAGTCTGGTTTCATCGAGGAGCTTCCAGAAGAGACCAGGGGCACAGAGGATGGTTCTGCCCCCTCCGCAGCCCTCACGGACTGGAACCGCTGGAACCGGCTGCCTTTGGAGAACGTGGACCAGGACCTCAGGACCGCAGGGCCGCAGACAGTTCGCTCTCGGCATCGTTGACGGCGGCGTCGAGACCCCCACGCTCCCTCCGGGGGCGCAGGCTGACGACGGCAGGGACCCCGAGCGCCGGGGGGAGCGAGAGCCCGAGTCCCGGCACCCGCCCCCGGGGCCCCGCGCCGCCTCCCCCCGCGGCGGGCCACCGGCCGACACGAAGGCGCCCCCACGCTGGAGGGGGTCGCTCGGCGCCGACGGACATCGCGCCCGCCGCCGTCCCCGGCCCGGGTCCCTGGGGAGCTCCGCCCTCCGACCCCGCGGCCCGCGGCCCGGACGCCGTCCTCACGCGGCCGCTCAATCCATCTGAGAACGCGGCCCCCACCGGCGGACGGAGAAGACCCAGGCCCTGCCCGCCGCCCCGGCCCCGAGGGGCACCGGGCTCCGGGCGGGAGCGCCCGTGTGCGAGGACGACCGTGCGCCGGGCCGACGCGGGCGGCGGCTGCCCTGCACCCCCGGGTCCGCGAGGCCGCGGGGTGCCCTGGCGGGAGCAGGGGGTGCCCGCCCGCGCGCCCGCCCGGACCTGCCCCTTCTCCCGCCCTCGCCGCTGTCCCCGCCAAGCACGGCGGCTGCCCCGGCTGCCGGAAAAGCCTCACGGGACAGAACTCGGCCACGAACGCCCCGGGCCTGGCGGGGCTGAGCGTCTCCGCGTCCTCCTCCGCCTCCAGCTCGCCCGGCAACGAGAACGCCGCAAGGAGCTCCTGAGCCCGCGTCTGCCGGCGCCCACCCCGGTCCGCACCCACCCCCGCCCGGGGGACCCGAGGCTCCGGGGAAAGTGCGGGGCCTCTGCCCCCCACCCCCGGCCGGCGCCACGTGGCCCTCGCAGACCGTGTGCCCCGGCGGCGCCGCTCCTGGCTGGTCGGCACCGCGGGCCCGGCCTGTACCGGGGCGAGACCCGAGCCCGGCCCACGGGCCCCCTGGCTTGGGAAGGCCTGCGCCATACGGCCCCTGCCGGGGCACCGCGGCCTCCCTGGCCTCGCTGTCTGACCGCACCTTCTAAGCGTTCAGTGGCGGAAAGGTTTTCATAATTTTAAATTATTACTGCTTTGAAATAAATGGACGTTTTCGCTCACATGCTGGCCATGCGTGAGCTGTGGCAAGATGGGGCCCAGCTGCTCCGCCAGTGCTGCGAGCACCGCCAGGACAGGCCGTGTGGGCCCCCCAGCCTCCGCCTCGGCTGCCTCCACAACCCAGAGTTTGGGGGCTCGGGACCATCAGGATGACCAGCAAAATTCAGGAACAAAACTGCTACAGCAGACTTTTTTAAAGGAAAAAAATATGTGTATCTTGAAAGTCATTTAAAATACACCGCTTACAAAGGAAAAAAAAAAAAAAAAAAAAAAAAAAAAACTTGGTTTCAATCCACACTTCAGGACTCCCTGGAAACTTGCCTTCTGGGCCACTTGTAAAGACGTTTAGGTAGAAATGTCATCTCTGAGGTGCTCCACTGCAAATTTGAAAAAAGGCCAGTATCAGAAGAAGCTCTTGGCTGCTGAGGTCTCCTGGTCACCATGAACTTGAAGAAGTGAGTGCTATAGCAGCAGCCTTAACTACAGAATCTGGGAACTGGTGTACCCCTGCATACCATCTGGGCCAGATACCGGAGATGTCATTTCCAAAGCAGATTGGAAGCACGTTTTTGGAATTCTCTCCAATGTCTTCTACTCAAAAAGACTGACATCTTAACACTTGACTATATATATATATATATATATATATATATATATATATATATATATTTAAAAGGTCTAGATCTATTTATGTAAAAAATCAAGAGCGAGTGGATAACCCAAGTTTGGATAACTGGTGCATAATAAATTTATTCATTTTTTGCTGTTGTACATTGGATTTATTTTTGTATTTTGGTTTTGTGAGCATGTCTGCTCATGCAAATAATCAAGAGATTCTCTTTCCTGACAGCATCTTCCGATAGGTGGAATATCTGCGTTATAAAATTTGTGGATTGTCAATTCTACTGAGCAATGCCACTTACTGTTTTAAAGTGATTTCATTTATATTTCTACTAACAGGGTAATCATATTACATAAAAATAATAGAAGTATGGTTGATTGTGGCAAGTTAAAGAAATATAAATAACTCACTCTTATTAAAATCCAAGGGGCGCAGTGGCTCACGCCTGTAATCCCAGCACTTTGGGAGGCCGAGGTGGGTAGATCATGAGGTCAAGAGATTGAGACCATCGTGGTCAACATGATGAAACCCCGTCTCTACTAAAAATACAAAAAATTAGCTGGGCATGGTGGCGCGTGCCTGTAATCCCAGCTACTCAGGAGGCTGAGGCAGGAGAATTGCCTGAACCCAGGAAGCGGAGGTTGCAGTGAGCCAAGATCGCGCCATTGCACTCCAGCCTGGGTAAGGAGCGAAACTCTGCCTCAAAAAATAAATAAATAAAATAAAATCCAAGGGATTTGAGGGAAGAACAATTTATACATTGAGCATCAAATACTTCAAATAAGTTTTGGAAGACATCCAGAGGAGTGTAACTACTTTCTTGTAGTTTATCAAAATCCCGTAATAAGGTTAAGCAGGTAGGAATATAGGCACATTTGTATTTCAGAAAGCATTCGGACCTAGATGAAATAGAAGGGCTTCAACCCAGCAAGAGAACAGAACAAGTGTGTGTGTGTGTGTGTGTGTGTGTGTGTGTGTGTGTGAAAAACAGTCTGACTCTGTCGCCCAGACTAGAGTCAGTGGCACAACCCCAGCTCAGTGCAACCTCTGTCATCTGGGCTCAGGCAATCATCCAATTTAAGACTCCCACGTAGGTGAGATTACAGGCGTGCACCATCATGCCTGTCTAATTTGTGTGTGTGTGTGTGTGTGTGTGTGTGTGTGTGTGTTTTGTGGAGATGGAGTTTCACCAGGTTGCCCAGGCTGGTCTTGAACTTCTCGGCTTGACTAGTCTATCTATCCAGGCCTCCCAAAGTGCTGGAATTATAGGCATGAGCCACTCTTCCAGGTCCTAAAATCTTTTCTCATGGCAACTGCTGTCATGTAAACTTTACCCTCAGAAAAGATAAGACTACCCTCATCTGTTGGATTTCAGTTTAGGTGTTACTTCTCTTAGGAAGACTTTCAGGATGACTGTCCCTTCCTTTGTATCACCTACTAGACCATGAGCTCCTTAAGGATTGAGTTTTCATTTTTTAAAAAAATTAATTTTCGGGACTCATGTGCAGAACATGTAGGTTTGTTACTATTTTGGCTCCAATCCCTACCAATATGGAGAGTCCATAGTAGACACTCATTTTGTGAGTAACCAGAGAAGTGCACACACGAGATCCTCTGAGACATTCTGGGCTTTGAACAGACGAGCTACACTGCATTGTAGGAATTGCACAATGCCTTTGTTATGGGGTTTGGCTGAGCATGCCAACAGACTTTTTGTGATGTCATTGATAGAGAGTTGGACAGTGTTATAGATATGGGACAAGGTGAATATTATTATTCTATAAAATGCACCAAAACCTGCACAATACTTGAAAGCTGTGTAAACTTCCAATCAATTCTGCCAGCATGCAAGAAGCATTTCCCGCAAAATATTGTATGCAGTTCTGAGGCTTAGGAACATACTTTGGCAACATATTTAATATCACTGAGAGAAAAACAGTTTTCAGAGACAGATTGCCTGTGTTCAAACCCTACTTAATTTGAATATAACTATTCAAATTATTGAAGTTTCCTGTTCTTACATTTATTAATCTTTAAATGAGTATGAAATATTATTTATCTCATGGGGTTGCTGTAAGAATTAACTAAGCTAGTACTTAGAACAGCTTGTAGCATATAATTTGTAATTAATAAATGTCTGATATTTTCATTTGAATGACAGTATATTTTAGTTAGGGAATGAAATACTGCTTTTTCTCTCTTACCTATTCTGCGTGATGACACAGTTGTAGTATAATAGATGGTAACTTTTTCAGCCTCTAGCACTAAAGTTTGCAATTATTGCTCATTCTTTTTTATGCATCTCATAAGTGCTCATTGTTTATTTCTGTCTAATTCAGGGCATTCTACACAACACAGCATTGAATTTTTCCTGAAAAGTGAGAGTAGTAGAAAGCCTTTCTTCTCTACACTTAGGTAGATAATATACAACATTTTAAGAAGTGTTTGAAGCAGTTTTCAAAAAACAACATTTATGGAAGACTCTGCATATATGTATCTATGATTACCTTTTCTAACTTTTTTGGATCTATCTTTTGAAGCATAATGCTGATCAAATGACACCTCAGAAAACATACTAATTTGCAATGCCATGGATTGATTAAAAAGACAGCCACTGCATCTTTTACTAGGACATGCTTTTATAAGGTTTATAATTGTTTTAATGTCTGTTAATATGTAAATGGTGACTTTTATTTAGATTTTTACTTTTTCAGTTTCTAGCAAGGTTTGTTAATTTTTAGTTTATAGAAATGACCGAAATCCGCAAACTTTAGATAATCTGTTAATACAAGTATGTGTAAACATTGGTGATTTATTAAATCATGGTAAACAACAACAAAATCTGCTAGTATGGCGACTGTGTTAAAAATATCTTTTATACACTATTAAAGATAATTATGCATGTAATTATTCTGTAAATAGCATCTGGGTGCCTTGGCTAAGGCCTGAAATTCCAGCACTTTGGGAGTTGGAGGCAGATAGATCACCTGAGATCAGCAGTTTGAGACCAGCTTGGCCAACATGGTGAAACCCCCATCTCTACTAAAATTACAAAACTTAGCCAGGAATGGTGGCAGACACCTGTAACCCCAGCCGCTTGGGAGGCTGAGGCAGGAGAATTGCTTGAATCTGGGAGGCAGAAGTTACAGTGAGCTGAGATCATGCCATTGCACTCCAGCCTGGGTGACAGAGGGAGACTCCGTCTCAAAAAAAGGTAACAATAATGATTATTATTCTGTAAATAACTATTATATAATTTTAAAAATATGAATACATACATTGCTTTAGATATTTGTGTACATATATGTAAAGTATCTGTAGTGAAATTATTCAAAAAGGTGTATGAATTGAAAAAAGATTTTATTTTTATATAAAACAATCATTATGAAATGGTCATAAAATAGTAAAAATAAGAAAAAAAGCTTAATACAACTAATTCCACTAAGCATTATATATACAATTATATGAAACACAATTGAGTTCCTCCAACACTTTTTTAAACAAGGGAGTTACACAGTACAGATGTGTTGTAATCCCAGTTAATGTTTTATCTTTGGACATATTCTGTTAAATAATGGCTAGGCACTTAAGCAATTATAATTTTAAAACTCACAGTAAGAAATAAAATTTTAAAAGTTAGCATGTGGCTGGGCACGGTGGCTCATGCCTGTAATCCCAGCACTTTGGGAGGCTGAGGTGGGAGGGTCAACTGAGGTCAGGAGTTCCAGACCAACCTGACCAACATGGTTAAATACTTTCTCTCCTAAAAATACATAAATTAGCTGGGTGTAATGATGGGCACCTGTAATCTCAGCTACTTGGTAGGCTGAGGCAGCAGAAGAATTACTTGAACCAGGTAGGGGGAGGTTGCAGTGAGCCCAGATTCAACCATTGCACTCCAACCAGAGCAACAGAATGAGACACTGTCTCAAAAATAAATAAAAGTTAGCATGTGCAAAATAAAAACATATTTAATGAGATAATTGTTTTACATAAAATATTTCTTTGAACAAGTTGTGTAAAGTCAACTTTCTTGCATCCCAAACTTGTCTGTTGAGCTTTGCGCCCCCAAGTGTGGTTTTCTGTACTATATAAATCTAATCAACCAATTTACCCCTTCCTGTGCAATCTAATCAGTTTCAGGAAGTGGGTGTGGTCTTGTGTGGGCCCTTACACACTAAAAGGATGCCCATCCACAGACCTCTCCTTCAGTGAGGACCCACTGGATTTCTGGCTTTTGGGCTTTGGAGCACTAGGAGTTACTTCTAATCTGGTTATCGACAGAGCTTCTAGAAAGAGACCATTTATAGTAGTCTTGTGAGTATCAAATTTACAGTAAACCCATCATGCTTACTTTTTCTCTTAAAAATACTTTAAATTTACCTGACAGCATGCTTGGGTCTTTTCTAAGCAAACAAGTAGCTGTCCTAGTGATTTTACATCGAATCAAGATAAAGTGTCTTTTATTTGTAACAGCATTTTTGTACCCTTGCTATTTGATTTTTTTTTCTGTATTGTTGGATTTTTTAGGTATGAAAAGATATCTTTCCAGGGTTTCATGCAGTGATAGAACCCATCAAATACCTAAAATGTTCACTGAAATGTGGGAATGTAGTAATGGTTATTATGTTCACCACAGTAAAATTTTAAAATGTTGAATTGCTTTGAAAATTCTTGTTGGAAAAGTCCTATTTGCTGTCTCTTCACAATTTTCAGTTTGCAGACTACACTTGAAAGCTGTTAAAAATAGATCTAACTGGCCTAGTGTGCTGGCTCATGCTTGTAGTCCTAGCACTTTGGGAGGCCGAGGCTGGGAGATCTCTTGAGGTCAGGAGTTAGAAACTAGCCTGGCCAAAATGGTGGAAAACCGTCTCTGCTGAAAACATGAAAAAATTATCCTGGCATGGTGGTGGGTGCCTGTAATACCAGCTGATTGGGAGGCTTAGGCAGGAGAATTGCTTAAATCTGAAAGCTGGAGGTTGCAGTAAGGTTGCAACAAAAAAGGAGGGAAGGAAGGAAGGAAGGAAGAAGAACTGGGGGCTACACTTCCATTAACTGCATTTCTGAATTTTCTACTTGAGCACAGAAAACCTAAAGCATGTCTTCACTTTTTTGTTATTTTAGAAGATAATTTATTAGTTCTTTATGAATTCTTGCTATTATAGTTTAAATACTATTTCAGAATGTGAAAGTGTTCTCTCTGATCATCTGAATTGACTATGGAAAAGTTTCTAAATTAAGACATTATTTACATTCAATTTATTGAAAGGAAGAGTTTTGATGTTAAAGCTAAAAGGACTAATTCAATGAATGATAATTTTGGGAGTTGACAGTTGAAGTCCACTTTGATTGATTAATCAATCTTAGATAAAACCTATTCATAGTTGTCTAAGAAAACTTCACAGGTGAGTTTGGAGGCAGGGAGTATAGAATAATAGCGTAGATACTAAGTGTCTTTCGTATATTATCATCATGAAATCTTTGAGAGAGATAGAATGACAGAGACAGGAAGAGATTCAGAATGTGCTTCTTCATTAATCAGCTTATATAAGTGACTCAGAACGCATCCCCACATTGACCCTCTTTCCAGGATTTAAGCTTGTCTAAGTAATTGGGAATGATTGAGAGCACTGCTTGTTTAACAATAATACCGTGAGGACTCTCGTCTCATTTTCCCATTTGAATCACAATTGAATCTTCATATCCATGGGTTTCATACCCATGGATTCAACTAATCTCAGATAAAAAATATTTGCAGGAAGAAAAAGCAGCTGTACATGCATTTTTTTGAGACAGTCTTGCTCTGTCACCCATGCTGGAGTGCGGTGGCCAGATCTTGGCTCACTGCAACCTCTGCTTCCTGGGTTCAAGCGATTCTCCTGCCTCCGCCTCCAGAGTAGCTGGGACTACAGACATGTGTCAACATGCCCAGTTAATTTTGTTGTATTTTTAGTGGAGACTAGGTTTCACCGTGTTAGCTAGGATGGTCTCAGTCTACTGACCTCATGGTCTGCCAACCTCAGCCTCCCAAAGTTCTGGGATTAGAAGCTTGAGCAACTGCACCCAGCCAAACATGTACATATTTTTAACAATCTTCTTGCTGTTCCTAAACAATCTTCTAAAAAAGGGTAGCTGAACAAATTAACAAGTAAGAGCCAACTATAGGCTTCCTACAAGAAACGCACTTCACCTATAAAGACACATCGAGATTGAAAATAAAGGGATTGGAAAAGCTATTCCATGCAAATGGAAACCAAGAAAGAGCAGGAGGAGCTACACTTATAGGAGACAAAGTAGATTTCAAGACAAAAACTGTAAAAAGAGGCAATAAAGTTTATTATATAATCATCAATTCTTTAAGAGAATATAACTATTATAAATATATATGTACCCAGCATTGGAGCACTCAGATATATAAAGCAAACATTATTAGAGAGACAAACCCCAATAAAATCATAGCTGGAACTTTAGCACCCACTTTCAGCACTGAACAGATTATCTAAATAAAAAATCAACACAGAAGCATCAGACTTAGTCTATACCATAGACTAAATGAACCTAATACATATTTACAGAATATTTTGCCCAACAGCTTCAGAATACACATCTTTCTCCCCAACACATACAACAGTCTCAAAGATTGACCGTATGGTAGGACACAAAACATTTTTTTAAAACATGAAATTACATTAAATATGTTTTTCTATGGGATATGACAAAAGCAGTATGAAGGGGGAAGTTTATTTGTAATAAACACCTACATAAAAAAGTAAAAAAACTTCCAATAAACAACCTAATGTTGCATCTTAGAGAAATAGCAAAGCAAAAGCAAAACAAACCCAAAATTTGTAGAAGAAAAGCAACAAAGACCAGAGCAGAGGCCACACGTGGTGGCTGATGCTGGTAATCTCAGCACTTTGGGAGGCCGAGGCAGGCAGGTCACCTGAGGTCAGAAGTTTGAGACCAGCCTGCCCAATATGGCAAAACCCAGTATCTACTATAAATACAAAAACTAGCTGGGCATGGCGGCTGGAGCCTGTAATCCCAGCAACTTGGGAGGCTGAGGGAGGAGAATTGCTTGAACCCAGGAGGCAGAGGTTACAGTGGGCTGAGATTGTGCCATTGCACTCCAAGTTGGGTGACAGAGCAAGACTTCATCTGAAAAAAAAAAAAAATTAAAACAGAAAAAAATGAAATTGAGACCAAAAAAATACAAAAGACCAATAAAATTTCCATAGTACCTAGTGCAATCTACAAGGCCAATGCAATCCTTATCAAACTACCAATGGTGTTCTTTACAGAAACAGAAAAAATAATTCTAAAATGTATATGAAGCAACAAAAGACCCAGAATAGCCAAAGAAATCATGAGCAAAAAGAACAAAGTTGGAGGCATCACACTGCCTGACTTCAAGTTATACAACAAAGCCATAATAACCAAAACAGCATGGTACTGGCATAAAAACAGACACATAGACTGATGGAGCAGACTAGAAAACCAAAAAATAAATCTGCATAATTACAGTGAACTCATTATTGACAAAGGTGCAAGAACATACATTGGAGAAAGGATCATGTCTTACATAAATGGTCCTGGGAAAATGGAGTATCCATAGGCAAAAAATGAAACTATTATAGATAGTTTCTCACCAAATAAAAAACCACATAAAAATGGATTAAAGACTAAAATCTAATACCTGACACTATAAAATTACCAGAAGAAAATGCTGGGGAAATGCTCTACGACATTGGTCTGCATAAAGATTCTTTGTGTAAGATCTCAAAAGCATAGGTAATCAAATTAAAGCAGGCAAATAGCATTACATAAAGTGAAAAGGCTTCTGCGCAGCAAAAGAAACAACCAAGTGAAGAAACAACCCATAGAATGGGAAAAAATACTTGCAAACTGCACATCTGACAAGTACTAATAACCAGAATATATAAGGTGCTCAAACAATCCAGTAGTAAGAAAACCACAATCCAATTTAAAATGGGCAAAAGATCTAAAGAGACATGTTCCAAAAGATGACATACAAGTGGCGAACGGGTATGTGAAAATATCCTCAGTGTCACTAATTATGTATGTTTTTAAAAAGGCAAAACTACAATGAGATAGCATCTCACTCTAGTTAAAATGGATTTTACCCAAACGCTAGGGAATAGTGAATGCTATCGAGGGTGTGCAGAGAAGGAAAGCCTTGTACACTGTTGGTGGGAATATAATTAGTGCAACCACTATGGAGAACAGTTTGGAGCTTCCTCAACAATGTAAAAACAGTGGGATCCAGCAATCCCACGGCTGGGTATATACCCCAAGTAAAGGAAATCGGTACATTGAAGACATCTGTACTCCCATGTTCACTGCAGCACTATTCACAGTAACCCAGATTAAGGATTGACCTGTGTCCATCATTGGTTGGATGGATAAAGAAAGTCTGGTACATACATGTCCGACCAGCAGGAGCTGGTCAGTAGAACCGAGGATGCCAGGAAGAAAGCTGGCATGGCCTGCAGCACATCCAGCAAGGAAATGCAGAGCCATGTGTCCCCGAAGGCCAAAACCCGGGACCGATACTGTTCTCTCGTGATGAGGCTCATCATGTATTTTCCAGACATTCCTGACAAGAAACCTCAAGTTTCCGTCAGTGATCCTAGGAACGCTCTCCAGAGCCTGCCACGCTGGCCGGCTGCAGGAGCCACGGGAATTGGCCTCCCCGGACGGGACAGCCGGTGGGCGGCCTTGGCGCTGTTGGGCAGCCGATGCTCCTCTCGGGCAGCTGCCCGGGGAACCTCGGGGAGGCCCCTTGGCATGACTGTGGTGCCTAAGGCAGGTCTTCAGACCCGGCTGCCACTCCATGGGTGGCACAGCAGCAGCAACGTTGCGTCCAGCAGGCGGCGCTACAGCCGCAGCGGTTCCAGGCTCAGCAGAGTGATGCGCAGCAGCAGCAGTTCCAGGCAGCGGTGCAGGTGCTGCGACAGCAGCAGCGTCCAATTACAGTGAATCGTCAAAACCAGCAACAGACACAGCAGCAGTCTCATGCTGCTGCAGGAGCACAGGGCACAGCTGCGGCTACAGCAGCAACAGGAGCAGCAGCAGCAGCAGCAGCAGCAGCAGCAGGCTTTGCGGGCCCAGTGTCAATACAGAGCCACCAATGCAGTAGCTGCAGCCTGCCGCCTCCCAGGTCCCGCCCCAGCAGCCGCAGCAGATACGTCACCCACAGCACCACTGACCGCTGCCAGAGTCCCGGCAGCCTCCAGTTGCTCGGAGCGCACCACCGCAGCTCCCGCCACAGTCACAGTCACAGACGGAGCCTTTGGTGTGGCAGGTGCAAGCCTTCCCCCAACAGATGCTGTATGCCCAACATGCCTTCTGGACGCTCTGACAGACCGCTCTCAGCGGTGTCCCCTGGAGACCCTGTGCCTGAGAGCGCCCTGGAGAAACGCAAGCATGAGCTGGAGGTACCCACGCCCCCACTGCCCCCGGTGCCGCGGACCACACAGCAGCACCTGCCTGGCCGCTCCTGGACGCCGCCCTGGCCTGCATCTGCCCTCCGTCCTGAACGGTTCCCTGCCCCACGCCTTGGAGCTGCTCAGCACCAATACCCTTCCAAAGGAGGCAAATCAGATACGCATCTATTTCAGCGAGCAGACGAGTGACTTTAAATAGAATGGGAGGCAGGTTTGCCCTAAGCAATCCCCAGCTAAAGTTTAACTGAGTGATTTGGGGGGCTCAAGAAATTTTCCTTTCACGGGCACAAAGGGAACTCAGGGTCTCCTGAGAGCATCTTCTGTGTGAGCTCGCCGCACCTCCACTCTTTCTACAGGAGAACGCTCAGGACACGAGAGAAACTCTTCATACACAGTTCTCGATTCTCTGATCGCAGTTTTGGGTTCAGGCTCCCTGCTTTCCGCATCTGGACGCCGCAGGCGGAAGCCAGGTTCCGGATCCGCTGCCCGGCTGCCTCTGGAGGGAGCGTGGGCCTAGAGGCTGCTGGCTCCACGCTCCCAACTGAATCTTAGCCAGGAGGAGCTTCTGCCCAGCACTGAGGGCACCCGGAGGCATCGGAGATCCTGTCCCCCGTACCCCCGCCGGCTCTCAGTCGATGGCAGCACCCACGACTCCCTGCGCTCTGCGCCACTGTGGACTGTGCAGCCCTTGCAGGAGCGCGGCACCTCCCTGTGCTGCCCACACTCGGGACCCCGAGCAGTTCTCTGGCGACGGGAGTTTCCCTATGGTTTATTATTTATTTATTTATTTATTTATTTATTTATTTATTTAAGACAAAGTTTGGCTTTGTTGTCCAGGTTGGGGGTGCAGTGGCCCGATCTTGGCTCACTGCAACCGCCTCCCAAACTCAAGCGAGTTCAAGCAATTGTCATGCCTCAGCCTCCTGGGTAGCTGGGATTGCAGACCCGACCACCAGCCCAACTGATTTTTTATATTTTAGTAGGGACGGGGTTTCACCATCTTGCCCAGGCTGTGCTCAGGCAATCCGCCCGTCTCAGCCTCCCAAAGTGCCTATACTAGATCAGTGTATATTCTACCATATTAGCATAGTTTTAGTGTAGAAATCATCCAGCAATGCTAGTTTTCCTTACTTGATGCCCACCTGTTAAATATTAGTCCACGTAATCTTCATGAAAGGATTTTGAGGAACAATTTTTTAAAGTACATTCTGTCTGGTCAGTCGTAACTCGATTCAAAACCCCATTCTGCCTTCTCCTCGCTGTGTGACCCTGGGCATACTGATGAACTCCTAATCAGGCCACAGTTTCCACACATGTAAAATTGTCATAGCTACCTTCCTAGATTTTTTTTAAAGGAAAACAAAAGTAATATTATAGATAAATAAATGTAAACTATTTAGGAGAAACCTTAGTTCAAATTACGAAGCATTTAATGTGTTACACTTTCCTCAAAGCTTCATGTTGTTCATATTACCCTGCCCTGTGAAAGTTACCTGATGAAGTCTGAACCCCCTGTTCTAAATTGTTCTCTTCTTCCTTCACCCTAAAAAAATAAGATTTTTAACCCTCTGTTAAATCTGTAACAATTTTATGATTAATTCCTATTAAAATGGCCACAGCTATTAAAGTTTAAAACAGGCTAAGGATCCCTTACCTTGGGACCAGAAGTGCTATGGATTTTTTTTTTTATTTTTTAGAGTTTGAAATATTTGAATATATATATATATAATGAGTTATGTTGGGGATGTGATCCAAGTCTAAACAGAAAGGTCATTTACGTTTTGTGTACACCTTATACAAATACCCTGAAACTACCTGGACATAATATTTTAAATAATTTTTGCATAAAGCACAAATCTGACTGCATTTTGACTGTGACCCATCACCTAAGGTCAGAGGTGGAATTTTCCACGTATGGTATTATGCCAGCACTTCAAACGTTTCAGATTTTGGTCATTTCAGATTTCAGTATTTTGGATTAGGATGCTCAGTCTGTGTGTTATTCCACCTAGGATTTTTCTGTATCTAAGGGTAGACTCTAATGACTTTGAAAAGATAAGAGAATCTTTTCCCCTTTGCCAGGGAAGAATATATTTTTTTCTCTCTGGAGTGTGAAATCACACTCAGTAAACGTTTACCCTTCCACATACAACACTAATGTGGCTACATTATTACTGAGCTCTTACATGCCTAGATTCAGCTATTGAATATGTATATTAAGTCTGCAGAAGGCCCAAATATGCACATTTAGATGGACTAGGGAGGCGGGGGGCAAGCTGCAGCTGAGGCTGCACCCTGCACTCACAGTGGGCCAGCTTGAGTACGGCTGGGCAGAGGCATCAGGCTGGGGGTTGACGTGGTTCTCAGGCCTCCAGACCTACGTCTGGGGCTGAGGGACAAGGGCAGTGCCACAGGGGCACAGAGCTGGTGTCCCAGGGGCTGGGGATTTCTGCCGATGCTGGGGTGGAGGCTTGGGTCCCACTGTCTGTAGGATGCAGGAAGGGCCGAGTGTGGATGGGGTCCACACTTGCGATGCTTCCTGAATGTCTGCATTTAGCACTAAGCCCTTGCCTGCAGCCCTGTCCCCAAGGCAGGTCCCCAGTTTAAAGTCTCAGGTGTCCTCTGCTGTAGCCACAGATGTCCAGGGAACTGGAAAGCCCCCTGCATGGAGCTGAGTCGGGCAGGGCTGCACACCCATTGCGGGCACCCCAAGTGCAGGGTGGGCCACTGGGAGCTGGCCTGGGGGTGCAGCTGCTCCGCGGCTGACAACAATTCACCAGTGGCTGCCCTGGCTCAGATGTCCCTCATGGCCATGGCGTGAGGACACAGTGGAGAGTGGGTGCCGGCTCACAGGTCAGTGAGGACAGTGCAGGTGTTGGGGACTCGGGGGAGGGGAGTAGCACTCGGCAGGCCCCTGGCCAAGCCTGGACGACGATGGGGCACGTGGAAGGGCAGGGAGTGCCATGTGCCCGGCTGTGCACTGCAGACACTGGGGCCCTCTGCCGCCCATCCTGGCGGCCACAGTGAGGATGTTCTGTGCTCCTTGAAGGGCATCAAACTCCTCCCTTCCTGGGTCCTTGGACAAGGCATGTTGTCTGGGATCCCCCAACCAGTCTCACAGGGTCTGGTGAGTATGGCAGTGGGACAGGGCCACTCTTGGCCCAGGCTGCAGTGAGCGCTTGGCCAACCTGGCCACAGGCTGGTCACTGGGGACCTGGTGTCTGCGGCCCACAGGCCTAAGAACCCCAATACCAGTCCCAGCCCAGGCCCCCCAAGGCTGGGCAGATGAGGGTGAGAGGGCCCTGTTCCCTGGGACCCATCCTTGATAAGCTGGGCTGGGCTGTGCAGAGATACCTGCTCTGGGGTTTGTGGGTGGGGACACTTCTGGGCCTGCTTCTGCTGGCCCCAAGGACAGATGTGGCCGCCCTGGCAACAGCCATGTCAGAGGCTCAGGAGCCAGGAGAGCACAGAATCCAGGCCGGCCAGGACCCCATTAGTTACAGGGGCTGCAGATGCAGAGGGGCTCTCTGGGGTATCAGCACCAGGAGGTGGATAGGGGCTGCAATCCCCCAACCCAAGGCTGGGACAGAGGATGAGCCAGCCCCCACCCTTGCCCACCCAGCATTCCCCAGGGCCTGTTGTCACCCTGCACACAAGAAGCTGTCCCAGGCTGTCATCATTTTACACTGCCCAGGCCCTCCCCTCGGAATCCCTGATTAGTGGCTATGGCCACCCTAGTCCCTCCCACTAACCCTGAGCAGGGACTCTGCCCCCATCTGCTCTGCTGCCCACCCCACCCCCGTGTGGCACATACTGGGCTGGAATACAGGATCCTAGGATGGTGCATGAGTGGGCAGCCCCAGCACCCAGGCAGTGGGGGGCCAGGGAGGAGATGCCCCTGCTGAGCACAGCACAGTCACTGCAGACAGTGGGTCTGCCTCAGCTTTGAGGACCCAGCAGCACGCAGTAGGTGCTCAGTAAATGCTAGAGGAGTAAGTGAGTGTCCACGTGGTGCGAAACTCCTGTGCCCGGGAGCCCAGCCCAGACTCCAGCACTGTGGCGTCCATTTCTCCCAACCCGAGGCCCCCTCAGCGACACCCTGAGGCCCCTGTATAAACGCATTTCTTCCAGGTCCATGTGGACCTCAGGGCCCACTGGGATACCCAGGACCTCAAGGTGTCAAGGTCCCCCAGGCTGGGGTTAAAGAACTGTGTGGAAGGGAGTGAGATGGGGTCTCAGGAGCTTGCTCCTTCCACCCCACCGCCATCCCTGGCCACTCTGTCCTCCTGTAATTCCAAGGTGCAGATGGAATTCAGGGTCTCAAGGGCCGTAAGAGTGCAAAGGTGACTTCCCAGCACCTCACTCCTGCCATCGCTGCTCCTGAGCCCGCCCTTGCACCCATGTCCTCAGAATCCTCCATGAGAGCCCCCGGCCCTCTATCATCCGTGGGGTCCTCTCACCTCCGCCTTGCTTAGGGGAGGGTGGCTTTCTAAGGTTCACAGGTGACACAGGTGTGAAAGGAGTCAGGTTGAATAGAGACCGCACACTGGCCCCAGCTCCATGTCCTAATGATTCTGCACTCTGGAGCCCCCAAGCGCCGGTTCATTCCCCGGAGGCCCTGGGCTCCTCAATTCCAGTGCTGGCATCCTTGGGGACCTGGTTCCTGCAGGTGGCAACCCTGATCTGCATCACACTGGTCCTGGATCGCCACACCCTCTATACTCCATGGGCCCCTCTCCTGCCACAGCCCCTGGGATCTGCCGGCCCCACTCAGCCTCACTGAAGCGTTTTTCTCCTCGGGGCCCAGACCTCATCTCCAGTCCTCCACACTCACCTCTCCCAGCCTGTCACTCAGGGCGAGGTTGGAGCCCTGGTTCCACAGGAGAGAATGGTTCAAAGGGGCAAAAGGAACACAATGAACCCTGAGCCACCCCCAGGACTCAAGGCAAAGTGAGGACGGGAGGAGAGATCTGTGCCTGGCCCCTCTAGGGATGTGAGCTCTAGGGTCAGGGCTGACGTTGGGGGCGCCCATAGCTGACATCGTCCAGTCAATTGAAAATGGCCAGGCATTAATCGTGCTCCTCTCTCTGTATATGGCACCTTCTGAATGCTGATGGGTTGAGGCGGGTACAGAAGTAGTGAAGGAAAAGCCCCTGATGTGGAGAGTTGACTGGAGATGAGGCACAGAGTGGCTGCAGGCAAAGTGAATGTGCCCAGACTCAGAGCAGCAGCCCCTTCGAGAAGGGAGCGTCCAACAGCAGTGAGACCTGTGGGCTCCAGGGCTGGCTCCCCGCAGACCTGGCCGTGTGCCGGCGCTGTGCTGATGTGTCCTTTCCATCCTGTGAGGTGGGTGGGGTGTGGATGGTCCTGTTTTGCATGTGAGACTTTGCAGAGGCCCAGGGAGGCTTGGTCATCATATGACCAGTGACAGGCAGGCAGGGGGCTGAGCCAGGGCAGTCTGCTTGCAGAATCTCTGCTCCCAATCCGGGCGCCCCACAGCTGCCTGGGCAGGAGGAGCCTTGCAGCATCAGGAGGAGGAAGACAGGAGGGGAGTCGGCGTGAGGTGCCACGTGCACACAGGGCAGGGCCTGCGGGGGTACCGTCTTGGTGGAGCAGGAGTGGGTGCTGGGGCAGGTGGTGCTGAGGTCAGCAGGGGGCTGCAGTGACCCTGAAGGACTTGACGGAGCTGCAGGCACGGGGAAGCGGGATCCCGGTACTAGAATTGGGGAAAATTCAATCTCTGGAAGGAGAGACTGTGAAATACGGCTGTGGGGCAGGAGATAAGGGGCTGGGAGCTGGGGTGCGGGGGTGCATTGAGGAATGGGGCATGGCCCTCACATGTGAGGATTGGGGTCTCCAGAGTGGAGTGGCACCTGGGCCTCCTCTCTCTCCTAATTGCTCCCTGTCCCTCCACAGGGCAAGCTGGGCGCTCCTGGTCTGCCTGGCCTCCCCGGATGCCAGGAGCCCAGGGTGGCACCGGGTGTGTGCCCCTCCTCCTTTTTACTTCCCGGACTTCAGATGCCAGGAAGCACAGACCAGCAGAGCTGCGGGAGGCCCTCAGGAGCCTTTAGCCAGCCCCCGATCTACAGACAAAGACAGAGGCCCCGAGAGCAGCAGGGGTTTGTCCCCGGCCACCTCGTTATGGGCAGCACCTGGGCCTCCGTGCCGCTGCTGCCTCCGTGGCCTCTGTGGGCGTCCTCTGCCCCTTCCTGAGTCAGACTTCTCATCACTTCTCAATTTCCGCACTGCTCCATCCTCACAGGGGCTCCTGGGCTTTCCTGGAGTCAGTGGGGAGAAGGGAGCCTGGGGAAGCTGGGGGACAGGGAGAGGGTGTCAGGGGAAGGGTGGGAGGGGGTGGAGGCACCCCGTGGGCAGTCATGCCCCAGGGGATGTCCACTCCCTTCCCACCAGGGCCTTGGCGAGAACAGGGCCTCATGGTAACTGCAAGGGAGAGAAACAGGGGTCAATGTCCAAAGGGGTTTGTTTGGGTTTTTCTGACAACCCCACTTCCCCGCTGTGGAACTCTAGGTTCCACAGGGTCAGCAGGCGCCACTGAGAAGTCTAGAGCTAAGGTCGCTGCAAGGTCCCTTCTGCCCCCTGCCCACCGAGCCCCAGCTCTCCCTTAAGCCCCTGACCTTGGGGACAGCTGGGGAGAAGCTCCTCCCCCTCTCTGTTTCCCCCATAGGGAACATTGGGGGTGATGGCCTCCATGAGTCCCCCAGAGAGAGGGCGTGTGTGGCATGAGTGTCTCTCTCCATGCTCGCAGGGAGTCTGGGTGAGCCAGCTCCCTCCTCACCCCAGCGGGAACCCCAGCCCCTGCCCCACGCTCCTGACTCAGCCCACCTCTGTCCCTAGGGTCCTCCTGATTGATGTGTGTGGCCCTCTGCCTCCCTTTCCCCAGGTCATACACTCTAGTCTTTTCTCAGGGGTCAAGAGAAGCCCCTTCCCCGGGGGGGCCTCCGCTGTCTCACGGTGGTGACCCTGGAGCTCTCCTCCGGGCCTCTGCCCCAGGAATGGCCCCTAAGCAATGACCTCTATTTCTGTGTCTCCTCCGGGGCCACAAGGTGCCCTGGGAGGCATTGCAAACCTGGGTCCCCCTGGAGAGACAGTCACTGGGAAGGGGTGAATGGACAAGCATTTCGGGTGAGGGATGAAAGTTGGATTTCTGCCCACGTTGGCTGGGGAGACAAAAAAGAAAGATGTGGGGAATACCAAATTTTTTGAGGGGGGAAAGAGGTTTTTGACCTCAGTCTCTTTGCAGGGGGAGCCAGGAGAGTCGGGATCTCCAGGGTGAGCCAGGTGTCAAGGTGAGTGACAGCTCCAGGGCCCTACTTCCCCCCAATCCCCTTCACCTGCTCACTGCACCCCACTTTTCCTGTGACCTCCTTGAGTTGGAACTCCTCTGCGGCCAGGAGTCTCTGTTCCAGACCTTCCCCTCTTACCTCTTCCTCTCTTACCTCCAGGGGAAAGGAATGAGGGCCTTCCCTTATAGGCTGGACTTTCTGTGTCTCTCTGAGGGCAGTTGGGGGTGGCTGAAGGTGTCTTGGAAGCAGAGGCTGCACCCCTAATCTTCCAAGACCCCTGGTGCCCTCCACTTTTTCTGCTGCATTCACATGGGCAGCATGGGGAGAAAATAGAGTCGGGGCAGCTGGGAGAGGCACGACCACCAGGGCCTAAAGGGCCCTTGGGTCAGGTGACTGTGGCCCCGAAGGGAACCATATGATTTTGGGGGCATGGGGGCTGAGTCCTCTCAACCCCTGTGAATGGCAGCCCTGGGAATATGGGTGTCTGTGAGCGAGGATCTTGGAGTGTGGGGAGCCCAGGAGTCGGGGGATGCCTGGGAGGGAGGCTCTGGGAATGGGGTCTCCTAGGAGGATGCATGGAGTCTGGGATCCAGAGAGAGAGAGCTGCCCTGTGGCTGGTCCGCTAAAGCATTAGAAGGTGTGCAGTGAGGGCATGAGGTGGGGAGGGGCGCAGAGACCCTCTTCCTAGGGAGGCGGCGGGCGCTGCCTGTGCAGAGGGGGAGGAGGGCAGTGCCTGTGAGTCTCTGGTGAAGGGGTTGAAGGGGCTATGACCTTGGTCCTCGTTTTCTCTTTGGATCAGGGTCTTGGTTTTCCTGGAGACCCTGGTTCCCCTGGAAAAGGTGACTCGGGTGAGTCTTAGGGAGGGGAAGGGTTAAGGAGGGTGGGGTTTCTGTGAGGAGGCTCCCTGTGGCTAAAGGGCTCTGGTGCTGGGAAGCTGGGGATGTGACAGGACCAGCAGGGCCATGGGAGGATTGGCAGTTTTAGGGGTGATGCCAGCCAGGTTGGGGCCACCTCTGGCCTTGCTTCAGCCCTGCAGTGCCAGGACAGTGCGAAGGGTGACTGTAGCCAGGACGGTGAAGCAGGGCAGCCTGTGAATGACCAGTGACCCCGCCACCCCCACTGAGCCCCAGCTTTCAGCCCCTTACCCCTCTTCTGTGCCCTCACTCCTGAGGGGTCCCTGGGCTGGAGGCCAAACACTCACCCACCGCAATTCCGCTTTCCCTAGGGATCTCCTGGTCCTGCTGGGGAGAATGGACCCCTGGACCACTTGGCAGGTGGGTGAGTGAGGTGGGCTCTGGGACCTTGGGAGGCCGTCCCCGGCCTGTGTGGTGAACGGGCAATGGCAGGTGAGGTGTGCAGGGAGATGCCTGCCCATTTCACAGCGGGGCCTCTGCCTGTGTGTGTGTGTGTGTGTGTGTGTGTGTGTGTGTGCAGTGCGTCTACAGTGTGTGCCTGTGTGCAGTGTGCCTGCCTGTGTGCAGTGTGTGTGCCTGTGTACAGTGTGTGTGCCTGTGTGTGTGCGTGTTTGTGTGTGCAGTGTGTGTTTGTGTGCAGTGTGTGTGCCTGTGTGCAGTGTGTGTGCCTGTGTGCAGTGTGTGCCTGTGTGCAGTGTGTGTGCATGTGTGCAGTGTGTGTGCCTGTGTGTGTGTGTGCAGTGTGTGTGCCTGTGTGTGTGCGTGTTTGTGTGTGCAGTGTGTGTTTGTGTGCAGTGTGTGTTTGTGTGCAGTGTGTGTGTCTGTGTGCAGTGTGTGTGCCTGTGTGTGTGCGTGTTTGTGTGTGCAGTGTGTGTGCCTGTGTGCAGTGTGTGTGCCTGTGTGTGTGTGTGTGTTTGTGTGCCACAGGAAGGGGCAGCGTGGAGCCTGGCTTCCAAGGGCCTCATGCTCTCTCCCTTCCCATCCCACCTGCGAGGGCCTGCCAGCATGCGCGGTTCCCAGGGGTGATGAGGAGTGAAGCCCAGGTGAGGGAGAGACTGTCCTTGGGTGCTGGGGCCTCCCCTCTGCCTTCCTGACCCTCAGGCGCTTCTGTCTCCAGGTGTCCACCCATCGCCACTCACCTGTCCCATGCTGAACCCCTTTGGGCACAGGGTTTCCTATAGCTGTTGGTGACTCAGGGGCTCCCAGCGTTCAGCCCCTCCTCCCTGGCTCACCCCTCCCACCTTGAGCCCCTGCCCCAGTTCACACCCCCTCTGCTGCCCTCCAGACACATTCCCTGTGCGTGTTTCAGGGCCTCTGGGTGCCCTGGGTGCCCCGGGGAAGAAAGGCCCGTCAGGAAGGCCTGGCACTGATGGTCTGTGGGACTCTGGGGCCCCGTGTGGTCACTGCAGGGAGGGCTGCGGCTGGCGAGGGGGTCTAACAGCCCAGGAGGAGTGCAATGTGGGGGTGCTCCTCCCCAGCGCTAAGGTCCTCTGGAATCTGCAGGGTCAGCAAGACCAACCTGGAGCCACAGGCCGGGCTGGGCCTTCCGGTCCTGTGATGAGTGACTGCGATGGGGTGGCGAGGGGTGAGCCAATGCCCTGCAGGAAGTGGCGGGCGATGGGGGACCGGTTTCCACCTCTCCCTGGAGAGAGGGACTTCCTGTCTCCTCAGAGGGATCCCACGGCTTCCTGGCCTTGGGGGCAATGCTGAGCTGAGGGAGAGAAGGGGAGTGACAGCCACACAGCCAGGTGTGCCTCCATCACCCTCAGCCCTGAGGCCTGAGCGACCTGGAGGGTCCTGCTCCACTCCAGGCCCCAGGCCTCGGGGTCCCTGCTCAGGGACACCCACAGACCCTGTGCCTGGGGCATTCTCTGTGTCTTGGTCCTTCTCCCCCGTCCGTGTGATGACGTCCTCCTGACCACCTGCTCCCAACTCTAGGGGCCACACAGGTCTCACTGGACTTATTGGGCCCCCTGGGGGAGCAGGAAGAGAATGGGGATCGGGGCCATCCTGGCACTCGGGGCTCCCCTGGACAGAAGGGGAGAGGTGAGTGGAGGGCCTGGTCCTGGAGGGGAGGGGAGAGGGATGGGGATTCAGGTGGCACTGGGGGTGGGGTTAAAACTCAGCTGTGGGTGAGGAAGCAGATGGTCCGGAGTGGAGGGGGAGGAGGGCCCAGCTGAGCCAGGTCCCTCTCTAGGGACCTTCCCTAGGGTACCTCAAGAGCATCCAGTCCCATTGGTCCTCGAGGCTCTCTGGCCTCCCCGTGAGCACTGCCTCTGTTCCTCCACTAAATGCAGAACTCCACTGTTCCCTCATATGACCTCCCGCACAACACACCGAGTCCTCAGGGTCGCCGTCTGTCCTCACCCTTCCAGTGCTTCCTCCCCACACTTCCAGGACTCCAGTGTCCCAGGGTTTCCTCAGCCCTCCTCCTCCTGTAGGAACCAGGGCTGCTGTGGCCTCAGGACCCGGCCTCTGCACTCCTCTGAGCCCTGTCCTTCCCCTGCTGTGACCGTCTCTTTCTTGTTCCTGGTGTCACAGGGACCTGCTGACTCAAAAGGAGCCGAAGGAGCTGCAGTGAGTGACCCATGTTAGTTCTGACCTTCGTCCCCTCCCACTGGACTACAAACTCTCTCTCCAGAGCAAACAGACTCCCCCAGGGAGCCCCTGATTCCCAGGCAGGAGACTGACTTGGTCCTTCTGTGACCTTGATCCCATGTGTGACCTCTTGACCTCTCCATGACCTCATTTGTCCTCACCCAGCAGGAGATGACCAGGCTGACCCCAACCAGGGCTGTGCTGGGGAGGCATTCTGGGTTTTCTGCAATTTGGCAGCAGGAGGGGAGCTTGCTTGACTCTGGGATGAAGTCACAGAGGTGTGTGCTGGCCACTGGCTGCCCCTCCTCTGCCTGTGGTGCACCCCCTCAGGGCCCAATGAGTTGGGGGTCCTGGAAATGGAGAGAAGCTTTTGGGAATTCCTACTGGAGGAAGGATAGAGAGGACTCAGTCTTGGGTCATTTAGGGCACTGGGAGACAGGATAAGGAGACTCTCCCAGAGTGCTAGACTCATTCACAGATTAAAATACCGGCGTCCAGCTCTGGTGCGGTGGCTCATGCCTGGGATCCCTGCGCTTCGGGAGGCTGAGGCAGGAGGAGGGCTTGAGGCTGGAATTGGAGGCCAGCTTGGGGACACAGCCAGGAAAAGAAGTGGCTGCGGGAGGCGGGGGCATCCAACTACTGGGCCAAGGTCCTCAGGAGGGACCTGCCGGTGGGGGAAGGCATGTGACTGCCCCACGGGACGCCAGGTCTCACCCCGACCCCCTTGCGCTTGCATTTCCTGGCCCCCTCATGGGCACATGCAGAGACCCTTCCTTGTCTCTGGAAGGGGAACTTGGAGCAATTCCCACGGGACCCTGGGAAGGACGGAGGCCGGGATCTGGGTCCCCTCTCAGTACTCAGAGCGTAGCCAGGCCCAGGGCTCCTGCTCATTGCCTGAGAGCATGGGAGGTCGTCCAGGGTGCGCGCCCGGCAGGGCCCTGCTGTGCTACCCAGAACCGGGAGGCCTGGCCGCAGTCTCTGACCCCTCTCTCGCAGGGGATCGCACAGGACGCGGATGCAGAGGCCGGTGTGGTGGCTGCAGCTGTGGTGCCAACTGCTCGGGTGAGGCGGGAGGAGCGCGGGAGCCCGGGAGGCAGAGGCTGCAGGGAGCTGAGATCGCGCCACTACTCTACAGCCTGAGCGCACAGCGAAAACCCATCAAGGAAAGAGAAAGGAAAGGAAAGGAAAGAAAAAAGCCAGAGCTCAGGGCAAGAGCCAGCGTGTGGTCTCGGGCGGGCTCGGTAGTGAGGATTCTCTGATTTGCCGGGTCCTGCGCGGTCCCCAGCCTGTGCCTGGCTGCAGTGCCCTCCCTATGGTCGTTGTCTGCCCGGACCCATACCCAGCCCCACGCCTGTCCTGCCCTCTTCCCAGAGTCGCGTGGAAACACCCGTGCAGGTGCCGGAGGGCGGCCCCTGTGTCTGTCTCCCGCCCAAATACCTTGCCACGAGGAACACGTGGCCTGAGACGCGCATTCCGTCTCTATCCTTAAAGCCTTCACCTTTTAACGGGTCTTACTGGAGACATGTTTAGGACTTTCACGTGGTCCTAAACGTCCGAGCGGGAGGGAGGGAAACTCTGCCCCCATCGCGGCGATGAGACCGCGCGTGACGGGGACTTGGGAATCCGCGCGCCCGGGAGCGCCCCTCGGCCGAGCTCCGGGGAGAAGCACCTGGGAAGGCGCCTAGGCGGCGCGCGGCGACCGGCGCGAACTGCGCGGGCCGCTCCAGACCGCGGGCCGCCGAGGGCCGCCGCCGCCGCGCACGCCCGGCCCGGGGCTTCCCCGGAGTCCCCGCGCGGGCGCTCCCCGCGGCCACGGCCCGCGCAGCGCCACCCCGGCGGCAGACGGCGCGCGTGGACCGATTACTTGTTCGCGGTCTGCGAGCTCCGGCCCACGAGGGTGGCTGCGGGACAGAGACGGACCCCCGGGCGCCTGCGGGTCCGCGCTCCGGAGAGGACGGGGCCTTTCTCCAGGCGAGCAGGTCGGGCCCCCAGCCAGGACTTCCCCACCGGGCTCCTGGCAGGCAGGGACCTGACGCCTGAAACGAGGACGGGCCGGGAGAGGGTGTGGGTGAGTCCCCTTTCACTCCACTGTTTCCCGGCGCAATTCTTTCTAAACCTGAAAACAAAGCCCAGAAGCCGTCAGGGACATGACGGAGAAGCAGACGACATGACCACACCAAAGTCACCTGCACCTGCAGCGCAGCCGGGCCGAAGGACGGCAAACGGGTGTGGGCCGCATTTGTGCAAGTATCTGTGTAAGAGCATTGATTTCAGCCGGGCTCAGGGGCTCCCGCCTGTAATCTCAGTGCTTTGGGAGGCCAGGGAAGGAGGATCGTTTGAGGCCAGGAGTTGGAGACCAGCCTGGGCGACATAGCAAGATCTCATCTCTTAAAAAAAAAAAAAAAAAAAAAAAAAAACTCGATTTCAGCATTATTTACCATAGTAACAAGAAAGGAAGAAATAATACGCATTAAGAGGGGCATATTTAAATAAATCCCAGTACATCCATACAATGCAATACTGTGAATTTGTGGAAGAAGCTGGTCAGGGGAAGTTCCTGTGGGTCACATTCTAGGTAGAGGGAATAGAGAAAGGAAAGGCTGAGACTGCAAGGAGTTCATGTTGTTGGAGGAAATGCACAGGTCAAGTAGCTGGAGCTTCGTGGCTGAGACCTTCAAAGAGAGTGGCTGGGATGAGGCAAAAGAGACAGGGGAGGCCAGACCTCACATACCGGGATGGCCACAGCCACAAGTCTGAACTTCATTCCAAGGCCAGTGGGAAGTTGCTGGAAGGTTTTCAGTGATGAGTCCCAAAATCTGATTTCTATTTCACAAGATCCTCCCGTCTGCTGTGTGGAAATGGATGGTAGGGGTGTGGGACAGAAACGGAGAGCACTGGTGAGCAGTGCGGCAGCTTGGGAGAGAGACCATGTGGCTTGCATGGGGGAGGCTGCAGAAGAGTGGCGAGAAGGCACCAGGGTCAGGGGATGTTTGGAAGAAGAGTCAGTGGAACTTGTTGATGGATTAGCTGTGCAAACTGAGGGAGGAAGGAGTTGAGGAAATCCAGTTCAGTGCTGGTCATGATTAAATTGATGTAATATTCAGAGAACTGGATAACAGTGGCAGGAAGAAATCTCTCAAGCTAGTATCCAGGGGGCTAATGTGTCTATGCACTATTAGAGCTGTGGAGAAAATGTTCTTAATTTATGAAATAATGTGTATACATGCGTGCTTGTGTCTGTCTGTGATGCTATGTAACAGAATGTCAAATAGATTTTTTCTATTTTCATGGTCCAAAGCCAAGCAGCCACCTCTTGCTGGTACTGAGAGGTACTAATGAAGACTTGACTCTACCACTAATTCCTGCGTTATCTCCTTCCCTTCCTGCAAGCCGAGGAGGGTGAAGGGAGAAGTCTCACTGGGTGCACACAGCTTCCAAACAGCGGGTCTGCCAGCCCTGGCCCAAACTGAGGATGTTTGCGTGTCCTCTGGTGAGACCTGCATCTTGCTACTCACCTGAGCATCTGCTTAGACAGAAAAAAAATTGAAGATAAATATTTTAAAAATTAATAGTTTCCTAAATACCAGAAATAATTAGAAATAAAACAATAAAATTATATTTACACCAGCATTAGAAAAACAGACTGTTAGGAGTAATCCTTATAAGAAATTTGCATAACCTCTACTTAAAAATGCGTACACTTCGTAAATGGACAGCAATACATAATAATTTTTAACAAATTTTTGAATCTATCTACTAAACATTTTACAGAAATATGAGTTTTTCAGTTTAATATGAGCTGTTAAAATGTCTAATTCTGATCCCAAAATGATTTTCTTTGCAATTTGACAAAATAATTTCAAAGTTCATCTGGAAAAAGAAACAGTTGAGATTAGGGGAAAAAAAGGAAGGGCAGTTGTGAATGCTCCCTATGAAATGCTGGGTGTTTCATAACATTGTTCTGAATGCATTTCAAAACAATGTGTTCTTAGAAAGCTGCACAGACTCTAGAATTCACAGATAAACTGCTGAGTGTAATGATCTTGAAACAGAAACATGAATTTAACATTTCATAGTGAAGCGTCCTAAAGCTGTATAAGGGATAGGTTTTCTTACCAAAGAGTATTTGGAAAGTCATCTGTTTCATTCAGGAAAGAAGTCTAGGTGGAGATGTAACTCATACCATGCACTGAAATAAATTGTAGTATAGTAAAGAGATAAATGTAAAAGCAATGTGAAACCACTCCGGAATTCTTTTAAGGATGCTAAAATAAAATGTAGGCAAACATATTCTAATCTTGGTTTAAAAATTTTTAAGAAAAAAGGAAGCATTGAATGAAACCATGTGGGAAAAAAGAGAACTGACAATATAAAGCTGTCTGTGGGTGCGTGTGTGTATGTGTGTGTGTGTGAGTGTGTGTGTACACATAGGAAATTAAAAACAACTAGAGAAAAATCTTGTATTTTCTACACGACATTTTACTAAGCAATTGAAATGTAACTTATTAAAAAACATGTAAAAGATACAGGGAGGCATTCATAAAAGAAGACAAAAAACTAATAACTTTTTGAATGTCCAGCTTCAACAGTAATCAAAGAAATGCATGTAAAACACTGATATAATGCCATTTTTACCTCTGAGATTTATAAATATTAAAATGTTTATAACCCCCAGAGATGTGAAAGGGTTGACAAGTATTCTCATAGGCTATTGCTGGCCTATTCTTTTTTCACTTAAAACAATTAAAAATTGTGTTTGGGGTACAGGTGGTTTTTGGTGGAGAAGTTCTTTAGTGGTGATTGCTGAAATTTTAGTGTACTCATTACCCAAGCAGTGTACACTGTGCTCAATATGTAACCCTTATCCCTCACCCCACTCCCAAACTTCCCCCCAGCCAAGTCCCTAGAGTCCATTATATTACTCTTATGTGGTTGCTCTATTCTTTGGCTCACTTCTGGAAAGCATTTTGATGATACAAAATTGAAAGCCTTATAAAATTTATTAGAACGTCGTCCATCAACTTCCACCCTCAATTAGTAAGAAGGACATTTAAGTATTGCCAACTTTAAACATATTTCCAGCGAAATTCTGGCAGTCTGGAAGTGTGCTGTAGAACCTTTAAGTTCTTTGTTGTTGTTGTTGTTGTTGTTGTTTAGATGGAGTCTCACTCTGTAGCCCAGGCTGGAGCGCTGGAGTGCTGTGGCACCATCTCGGCTCACTGCAACCTCTGCCACTTGGGTCCTGGTTCAAGCGATTCTCCTGCCTCAGGCTCTGAAGTAGCTGAGATTACAGGCACATGCCACCATGCCCAGCTAATTTTTGTACTTTTAGTAGAGACAGGGTTTCACCACATAGACCACGCTGGTCTATGAACTTCTGACCTTGTAATCCACCCACCTCGGCCTCTGAAAGTGCTGAGATTACAGGTGTGAGCCACCCTGCCTGGCCAGAACTTTTAAGTTCTAATGAATCATTTGACCATTTCTTGGAATTACCTCCACACTACTTTTAAAGAAAACATTGGCCCTTCGTCAATTCATCGTTGACAGTTGGGGCAATCTTTTATCCATCTGTTTTTAGTCTTCCATTAAAGGGTATTAATTCAAGCCAATGGGCTATGGAGACCTTGAGGGTCTTCTCTTTACCAGCCATTGAATCTTTTGATTCTCATTCCTTTGAAATGCACATGCTTGGGCAAAACTACATTGTGTCCTCCACAAGCCTTTAGTCCAATTTTGGGGATTAGAGTAAAATTCCTAGACCAGTGAATCAAGCTGTAGCATGACTTGGAACCACCTGAGACAGATGATAAAACAGGTTGCTGGTTCCCCGGCTCCCAGAGTTTCAGAGTCAGTAGATCTGGAGCAGGTCCTGGGAATTAGCATTTCTTTTTTTTTTTTTTTTTTTGAGACGGAGTTTCGCCCTTGTTACCCAGGCTGGAGTGCAATGGCGCGATCTCGGCTCACTGCAACCTCCGCCTCCTGGGTTCAGGCAATTCTCCTGCCTCAGCCTCCTGAGTAGCTGGGATTACAGGCACGAGCCACCATGCCCAGCTAATTTTTTGTATTTTTAGTAGAGACGGGGTTTCACCATGTTGACCAGGATGCTCTCGATTTCTTTACCTCGTGATCCACTCGCCTCGGCCTCCCAAAGTGCTGGGATTACAGGCTTGAGCCACCGCGCCCGGCCGGGAATTAGCATTTCTAATGAGCTCCCAGGTGACGCTGATGTCGGCGGAGAGCCACTGGCCTAGAGGAAAGTGTTTCTAAGGTGAGCGGGACGGGCAGTCACTTGGTTTTTGAGGGAGCAAAAGTTTGAATTAAAAACATGAAACTATGATAGAACAATTTCAAGTAAGTATCAGCCAGTGTGTGAGGGATATCCTAGCCAGACTCAGGCAGTCACTTACTACTTTTTACTGTGAATCAGCCCTTGGTTTTCCAATTAGGCTTTATTTCCCTCAAGGGCAAATTCCCATCTTAAACATTTTTGGAATTCTCCATGGTTATTTGCACAAGTAAAGAATCGCTAGAGATTTACTAATTGAACTGAACTCATAAATCAAACATACGCTGAGAAGAGAGAGTCCATAGAAAGTTCTGGACCTGTAAGTGGATTAAACACTAAATCCGAAATAGGTAGAATTTAGGATTTAGTGTGTAGCCCAGTTAAAGACTGTCACTAAATCCCTATCTTTCCATTATCGCAGTTATAGCTGATAAGCTGAATAAACTTTGAGGTTGAAGATTTTAATAGCGATAAACCTCCTCTAAGAGTCCCTGGATGGGCTTTATTTTGGGATGCCAATAATAATGGTAATCATGGGACAAGTGTGGTATTATTCAGTTCATCCCAGTTCTTAATAAGGTTGCAGGACAAGAGAAGGGGAGTGAGATAGATGTAAATAAAGGAATTTGCTCTGCCCGGAAAACAATTTTTTAAAGCCAACATTTCTCAAATATCGGCCTCACAGTTTTTTGTTTCTTTTTTTCTTTCTTTCTTTCTTTTCTTTTCTTTCTTTCTTTTTCTTTCTTTTGGGAATGTTTCTTGGAAAAAGCTGTTGAGATTAGGTATTAAATGTTCATTGTCTCCTTTTTTAAAAATATATTTATGTGGTTATAAATGGATTTAATTTTATCCCAGACATTGGGCAATATCCTATGTTCACCTGATGAACTTGGGACTGTGGTATCCTTTCCAGTTATAACAATAATGATGGCTAACTTGTTCATAGCACTTACAAATCACAAAGCACTGTCCTAAGTATTTGACAAGTATTAATTCAGTTAACTTATAATAGTCCTATTTTATTTTTTTTATATATAGTTGAGAAATCTGAAGCACAGAGGGATTAAGTAGCATTTCCAATGTCAGCCAGGAAGTGACACATCTGGGATTTACGCTGGTCAGATTCTAACCACTATGCGGCGCTGTCGGCTCGATGCAGCTGAACTGCAGGGGATGCCGGGAAGCCACGGGCTTTCAGGTCAAATGACCCCTGTGAAATTCCGGTCTGGTCTGTGCTATAGACCTTTCTGAACCTCATTTTTCATCCATATATAATCAAGGATCCTGATAATGACTTCACAGATTTTTTTTTTTTTTTTTTTTTTTTTTTTTGAAACAGAGGCCTGGTGCCAGGCTGGAGTGCAGTGCTGTGATCTCTGCTCACTGCAACCTCTGCCTCCCCCCTCAAGCAATTCTCCTGCCTCAGCCTCCCAAGTAGCTGGGATTACAGGTACCTGACACCACACCCAGCTAATTATTTTCTGTATTTTTAGTAGAGATGGGGGTTTCATCATATTGAACCAGGCTGGTCTCCTGACCTCCTGACCTCATAATCCACCCACCTCGGCCTTCCAAAGCACTAGGATTACAGGCGTGAGCCACCATGCCCAGCTTAACTTTTTGAAGAAAACTCTTCTCCAATTTCCCTTTAAGCTACTGACATTCACACAACCCTGGTCTCGCTGTAACCTCACAGTCCAGGAAGCCACATATCATGTGCTTTGGCTCTCACAGGTCACTCAGAGGCAGGGCAAGAACAGAAAAAGCACTGGTTTCAGAGTAAAAGAAAACTCACGTCCTATTCCCAGCACAGTCAGTCTCTAGATATGTGAATTTCTGCATGACGTTCAATGTCTCTGGGTCTGTATTTCCATTTATTTCATAGAGTGGTTATGAGAATTCAGTGAAGTAATATATGCCAGGTGCTTAGGCAAGGGTCAAGCAGAGCAAATAGTAGCTGTTGCCAATTTTCTTCTTTCCTTTGCCTTTATCCTGAGGGATTTTAGTTTGGAAATTTTATAGCATCTTTGATGCTGTAAAATGATGAACCTGGGCCTCAGTGGATCTGTCAACACCCGCAAATTACATGGAAAGTTGGGTATGCTCTCAAGTGTCTCTGTTAGCTTCCTGGGACTGCTTTAACAAACTACCAAACTGAGTGGCTTAAATAACATACTCTTTTTTTTTTTTTTTTTTTTTTTTTTTTTAGTAGAGACGGGGTTTCACCATGTTGACCAGGATGGTCTCGATCTCTCGACCTCGTGATCCACCCGCCTCGGCCTCCCAAAGTGCTGGGATTACAGGCTTGAGCCACCGCGCCCGGCCGACTTTTTTTTTTTTTTTTTTTTTTTTTTTTTTTTTAAAGAAGAGGAAGAAAGAGAAAGAGGAAGAGGGAGAGAGGATGGGGGTATTGCTTTATTGCCCAGGCTAAAATGCAGTCTAAATATGGGTATGCCTACAATTGTCCTCAATAATGGAGACATGAAAGAAAATGAGGGAAGAGAATAACAAACAAGGAGCCAACCAAGATTTCATTTAAACCTCTAAATTGATATGATGTGGTACTGATGAGAGTGTATATTTTGTATATTTAAAGTGGAGAGTTCTATAAATGTTAATTACATTTACTTGTTCCAGATCTGAGTTCAAGACCTGAATATCGTTGTTAATTTTCTGTCTCATTGATCTGTCTAATATTAATGTTGAAGTCTCCCACTATTATTATGTGGGAGTCTAAGTCTCTTTATAAGTCCTGTATGTCTAGGTATTCCTGTATTGGATGCGTATATATTTAGGATCTTTAGCTCTTCTTGTTGTTGCATTGATCCTTTTATCATTATGTAATGTCCTTCTTTGCTTCTTTTGATCTTTGTTGCTTAATTGTAACTTCTGCTTTTTATTTATTTATTTTAGCTCTCTGTTTGGTTGGTAAATCTTTCTCCATCCCTTGTTTAGAGTCTTTGTGTATCCTTGAATGTGAGATGGATCTGGATGCATCATACTGATGGGTTTTAGTTTTTTATTCAAATTGCCTGTCTTTGGATTGGGGGATTTAGTCAATTTAAATTTGGAATTAATAATAATATATGTGAGTTTAATACTGTCATTAGCTGGCTATTTTGTCCATTAGTTGATATAAATTCTTCATTATATTGATGCTCTTTTTGATAATTTTTTTAGAAAGGCTGATACTGTTTGTTCCTTTCATATGTGTAGTGGTTCTTTCAGAAGCTCTTGCAAAGCAGGCCTGGTGGTGATGAAATCTCTGAGTGCTTGCTTATTCACAAAAAACTTTATTTTTCCTTCGCATGTGAAGCTTAGCTTGGCTGGATGTGAAATTCTGGGTTGAAAGTTCTTTTCTTTAAGGATGTTGAATATTGGCCCCCACTCTCTTCTGGCTTGTAGGGTTTCTGCTGAGAGATCTGCTGTGAGTCTGATAGGCTTCCCTTTGTGGGTAACCTGACCTTTCTCTCTGGCTGCCCTTAGTATTTTCTCCTTCATTTCAACCCTGGTGAATCTGACGATTATGTGCCTTGGAGTTGCTCTTCTTAAGGAATATCTCTGTGGTGTTCTCTGTATTACCTGGAGTTGAATATTATCCTGCCTTACTAGGCTGGGAAAATTTTCCTGAATAATGTCCTGAAGCGTATTTTCCAGCTTGGATTCATTCTCTTCGTCACATTCAGGTACACCTATCAAGCGTAGATTAGGTCTTTTCACATAGTCCCATATTTCTTGGAGACTTTGCTCGTTCCTTTTTATCCTTTTTTCTCTCGTCTTGTCTTCTTGTTTTATTTCATTGAGTTGATCTTCGACCTCTGATATCCTTTCTTCTGCTTGATCAATTTGGTTGTTAAAACTTGTGCATACTTCACGTAGTTCTCGTATTGTGTTTTTCAGCTCCATCAATTCACTTATTTTCCTCTCTAAATTTTGTATTCTTGTTGACATTTCGTCAAACCTTTTTTCAAAGTTCTTAGTTTCTTTAGATTGTGTTATAACAAGTTCTTTTAATTCACTGAAGTTTCTTATTATCCACGTTTTGAAGCCTGCTTCTGTAATTGGAACCCACTCATTCTCCATCAAGCCTTGTTCCGTTGCTGATGAGGAACTGGGATTCCCCTGCTGAGGGAGAGGCGTTCTGATCTTGGGTATTCTCAGCCTTTTTTGACCGTTTTCTTCCCTTCGTTGTAGATTCATCCATCTGTAGTCTTTATAATCACCGTCTTTGTAATTGGGTTTCTGAGTGGACGTCCAACTTACTGATTCTCAGCGCCGAAATCTGAGCAACCCACTGCACCGACTAAATCAGCGGCATTAAGATTGAGGGTGCTTTTCCAACTCTGCACCGAGAACCGACGCTCCGAGGCGCCGGCAAAACCGCCTCGCCGGTCACAAGAGTCGCGCTGGCGACCCGTGGGGCTCCTCCGCTGGGAATCTCCTGGTGCGTAAGCAACAAGAATTCATGTGAAGGTGTGGCGTCCTCTCCTTCTTTGCGCTTTCAGTGGGAGCTACAATCCCGAGCTGCTAGTTATCAGCCATCTTGGATCTCAGTAACATACTCTTATTGCCACAGAGTTTGAAAGCTAGAAGTCTGAAATCAAGGTGTGAGCAGGACTGGTTCCTTTGAGGGCTGGGAGGGAGAACCTGTTCCATCCTTCTCTCCCAGCTTCTGGTAGTGCCAGGCCACCTTGGCTTATAGATGGCGATCTCCTTGTGTCTCCTCCATACATACTCATCTCTGTGTCCATATTGCCCCATTATATAAGGACATCAGTTATATTGAATTAGGGCCCTCCCAAATGACTTTATTTTAAGTTAATCATCTGCAAAGATTCTATTTCCAAATAAGGTCACATTCATAGACACTGGGGTTAAAACTTCAACATCTCTTAGGGGAAAAACAATTCAACCCATAACAGAATCTAGCTTTCATTGGATTCGTAAAGATGTCTGTGGCCCTTCCAAAGACTAGGAACTGTTGACTGTAAACTCTTCATAATGGCTTATCCCATACCAACCTAATCAACAAGCTTGTATACTTGAGACTGGCCATGTTGTCTTCAGTGCCAAATCATGGAGAAACACTAAAGTAATTCTTTTTTAAAAATAGATATTTTATTGCATTTTATATTTTGGGGTACATGTGAAGAACATTGAGGATTGTTGCATAGGTACATACATAGCAATGTGGTTTGCTGCCTTCCCCCCCATCACCTATATCTGGCTTTCCTCCCCATGTTATCCCTCCCCAACTCCCCACCCCCGCTTGTCCCTCCCCTAGTCCCCTCCCCCACAGAACCCAGTGTGTGATGCTCCCTCCCTGTGTCCATGTGTTCTCATTGTTCAACACCTGCCTATGAGTGAGAACAGGTGGTGTTTGATTTTCTGTTCTTGTGTCTGTTTGCTGAGAATGATGATTTCCAGGTTTATCTATTCTGACGGGGTTGTTTAGGCATGCACTAATGGGAAGAAAGTACAGGATGTCTGTTTCTACATCAAACTTTATTCCAGTGGGAAACTTTATTCCATTGGTGTTTAGTTAAAATATTGCTGTGCTAAGAATTTCTCAAGTCTCATTCTAATAAAGTCTACAATCCAGTGAATGACACATAGTCACCAAAAAACACCTGTGCTGGCATAATTATAAATTGGGAAGAGTGCTGGAATAGAAAGAGGCATGATTCTATAAAGTTAAATAATTTGGCTTGGCCAGGTGCAGTGGTTCACATCTGTAATCCCAGCACTTTTGGAGGCTAAGGCAGGTGGATCACCTGAGGTCAGGAGTTCGAAACCACCCTGCCCAATATTGTGAAACCTTTTTCTATTAAATGGTGAAACCCTGTTAAAAATTAGGCCGGGCGCGGTGGCTCAAGCCTGTAATCCCAGCACTTTGGGAGGCCGAGGCGGGTGGATCACGAGGTCGAGAGATTGAGACCATCCTGGTCAACATGGTGAAACCCCGTCTCTACTAAAAATACAAAAAACTAGCTGGGCGTGGTGGCGCGTGCCTGTAATCCCAGCTACTTGGGAGGCTGAGGCAGAAGAATTGCTTGAGCCCAGGAGGCGGAGGTTGCGGTGAGCCAAGACCGCGCCATTGCACTCCAGCCTGGGTAACAAGAGTGAAACTCCGTCTCAAAAAAAAAAAAAAAAAAAAAAAAAAAAAAAAGAATTAAAAATACAAAAATTAGCTGGGCGTGGTGATAGATGCCTGTAATCCCAGCTACTCAGGAGGCTGAGACAGGAGAATCACTTGAACTCGGGAGGTGGAGGTTACAGTGATCCAAGTCGTGCCATTGCACTCCAGCCTGGGTGACAGAGTGAGACTCTATCTCAAAAATAAAAAAAAAAATAAATAAATAATTTGACTTGACCTGGATTAGCCAGGTAAGGCTTTAGTGAGGAAATGATGCTTCATCTGTGTTTGGAATGATGAATTAAAGTGCACCTTAAGGGAAGAGTATTCCAGGCAGAGAAATAGCCCATCCAAAGGCTCTGCGGTAGGAGTGAACATGGTGCACTGGGCAAAGGAGAAGAAAGCCAGAGAATTGGCAGTGGGAGAATGGGAATGATGTGACATGAGGTTGAAGGGGAATCTGGGCATTGTGAGCTGAATTAGGAACTTATCCTAGGAATTTATCCTAGCAGAAACAGGACACCACTGAAAGGCTCCTCCCTTGTCCCCAACCTGTATATCAATCTGTATGCCTAACTTGCTAGCCCTCCAACATCTTGACATTCTTAGCCTTGATTCTTTAGAGATACTACTTTATTCTGACTGTGTTCCCATTACTCTGGCTTTGCTTTTTCAACTTCATTTTTCTCTGTCTGCTCCTATTTTTTTGAGAGGGAGTTTTGCTCTCGTTGCCCAGGCTGGAATGCAAAGATGTGATTTGGACACAATACAGCATCCACCCCCACTGGGGTTGAAGCAATTCTCCTGCGTCAGCCTCCTGAGTGGCTGGGATCATAGGCACCTGCCACCATGCTCGGCTAATGTCTGTCTGCTCCTTAACTATTGCTTTCCACTCTCTCCCTGAGTGATCTCACCCTGTTGCACGGTTTCAGCTATCACCCTCTTATAGATACCTCCAAAACTTTCCCCCCAGGTTACAGTTGCCTTTTTTCATCTGCTTACAAAATAAATAATGTACAATTTTGGTCACATGAATATATATGTGGTCTGCCTAAGCCCTGCTTTGTAACTCTGTAGGTAACTGCTTTGTAGAGGATGTTTCCAAATTGGCATCATTCCAGCTAATAAGACAAATTTGCTACAGGGCAGAGGGAAATGTGTCATCACTAAAGAGGTGTGAACACTGACTGGTGGGGTGATGTCAGTAAAGCCTCCCTACTCACCTGTGGAAACAACTGACAGACAGTGTGCCCTTGTGTGCTCTCCTGATTTATAAAACACATGCTTTGAATTTGCTGAGGCTTCCGCTCATCTACTCTGAGGCACCCTGACTCAAGGCTTCAGTTGCCCTCTGCTTACTTCTATGTGGGCATAGAGCATCCCCCAGCTGAGACGGCATGGCAGGAAACCAACAAATTAATGCACTTGAAGGTCACCGTGGCGATGTCAGAAAGTCAGACTGCAGTGAACAGCTTGGTGGGTCTGATTCTCAGGCAGGGATGCTTCTAAGGTGACGACTGTGGAAGATAAAGAGGAAGAATAGAGAAAGAAAGGGAGAAAGAGAAGAAAAGAGGCAGGGAGAAAAAGATGCCAAAAAATAGTTGCTAAACACTGTGCGATTTATTTTCACAGTTGTAGTTTATTTGATCCTCACAGACAGCCTGGTAAGGTATGTTTTTGTTTTGTTTTGTTTTGGGGGTTTTCTGTTTGTTTGTTTGTTTGTTTGTTGAGATGGCGTCTTGCTCTGTTACCCTGGCTGGAGTGCAATGGCGTGATCTCGGCTCACTGCAATCTCCTCCTCCCGGGTTCAAGTGATTCTACTGTCTCAGCCTCCCAAGTAGCTGGGATTACAGGCACCCACCACTGTGCCTGGCTAATTTTTATATTTTAGTAGAGATGGGGTTTCACTGAGTTGCCCAGGCTGGTCTCGAACTCCTGAGCTCAGGAAATCCACCCACATCAGCCTCCCAAAGTGCTAGGATTATAAGCATGAGCCAGGGCACCCAGCCCAAGGTAAGTATTTTTTATATTTTAATTTGTATAGGCTCAGAAGCATGAAACACGTCTCCTGAACTAAAAAAATGAAAACTAGTAAATTTGTTCAGCAAGTTGGGAATCACTCATTGTTGCTTTCTTTTGAATTTAATGTTCTTTCAACTATACAACAAAGCCTTCATCATTGCTTTGGTGAATTAGCCAGAACGTTTGAGTCATTCTGGGTTCTGTCACTGTCGTGAGGACTCAGCTACCATTGAGTCCTCTGTGCGTTTTTATTTGCACAACTTGTCCTAAACCTGTACGTTTAAGTTAAATCAACACAGCCAGAAACCCAAACCAAATACCTGAGAGCAAATATTTGTAAACCTGGGACCCACCAGCTTAACAGAGACAGTCTCCTCTGTCCTATCCCCTAAAATCCTCCCATTTTATTGCAATTATTTTTTCTTTCTGGTCTAGATTTCTCAACCTGATTTGGCTCAGCTCCTATTCTTGGACATGTGAGCTGATTTTTACTGGCTTTAACTCAATACTAATTAGGGATTTGCCTCCTGGGCCACCCTTTGATCCTCCTGGACTTACTTCAGGTCCCTGAATGCTTCACGACCCTACATGAAAGCAAAATTCTCATACTTGTCTACCTGGCTGGCACTCAGATGCTCCAACATTGAAACCGTCTAGTGCAGGGGAGAGTTCAGAGAGGACAAGGGGAGAAGAACCCAATTACAGAACAGCCTTTGGGTACTCCAGCACTGGCTCTCATAAGCAAGTTGTACTTACCCTCTAGCAGGAATGTTATATTGAGAATTTGAAGGAAAGCTTGTCTAGCAAGAACTACCTGCTCTAGTCATCCTTAATGGTCTATATTGGGCAAGCGGTCATTCCACCAAATTTAGGTATGTAGGGCAAATTCCTTTCTCTTCAACTCAATAAGTCATTCTATCATGGGGGTACTACAAAAGGTTTTGTACAAACCTACATTAGCATATAGTAATCACTCCCCAACGGTAAGTTTCTGTGATGAGTCATTCCAATAAATGTACCTGTACTTGTGGATTTTTTTCCCCATAGTATCCAGAATTTTGCTGCCATTACCCATGCACTGTGAATTCTTGGAGAGGTTTATGTTTTCATAATCACCTGCAGCCATGACTTCCAAACATCACCGAATCTTTCTCTGCTCCATGCTTGCTGTTATTTCTTATTATTCACATCTTGGCACTGATGGAACATAGCTCCAACCCCTTTCTATTATATTTACAGAGAAACAAATTACTTAAAGTCTTTACTGCAGTTCTAAGCAAATAAAAGGAGCTTATAGTCAGCACCAGATGCACCATAAGACTGGACATAAAAATTTCTCATGGAAAATGTCTGCACATGGCTTGTCCACCTCTTTCAAAAAATCTGTCTTTTTTTAAATTATACTTTAAGTTCTGGAGTATATGTGTAGATCTTGCAGGATTGTTGCATAGGTACACACATGCCATGGTGGTTTGCTGCCACCAACCCCCATCACCTACATCAGGCATTTCTCCCAATGCTATTCCTTCCCAACCTCCCCACCCCTGCTATCCCTCCTCTCGCTCCCACCCCCCAACAGACCCCAGTGTGTGATGTTCCCCTTCGTGTGTCCATGTGTTCTCATCATTCAACTCCCACCTATGAGTGAGAACATGTGGTGTTTGATTTTCTGTTCTTGGGTCAGTTTCCTAAGAATGATGGTTTCCAGCTTTATCTATGTCCCTGCAAAGACATGAACTCATCCTTTTCTGTGTCTGCATAGTATTCCATGGCATATATGTGTCACATTTTCTTTGTCCAGTCTATCATTGATGGACATTTGGGTTGGTTCCAAGTCTTTGTTATTGTGAACAGTGCTGTAAACATACGTGTGCATGTGTTTTTATAACAGAATGATTATAATCCTTTGGGTATATGCCTAGTAATGGGATTGCTGGGCCAAATGGTATTTCTAGTTCAAGATCCTTGAGGAATCACCACACTGTCTTCCACAATGGTTGAACTCATTTACACTCCCACCAACAGTGTAAAAGTGTTCCTATTTCTCCACATCCTCTCCAGCATCTGTTGTCTCCTGATTTTTCAGGGATAGCCATTCTAACTGGCGTGAAATGTTATCTCAATGTGGCATTTCTCTAATGACCAGTGATGATGAGCCTTTTTTTTCATATGTTTGTTGGCTGCATAAATGTCTTCTCACACCAAAGCGCCTGCGGTTTGGGTGAAGCAGCCTGAAGCAAGTCAACGTGCCACTGCCTGGGGCCCAGCTCAGAGGCTACCAGGGATGCCCCAGTCTGGTTCCCTGGAGTTCATAGCATCCTGTTACCTGGATCTGCACATGGGGGTGCCTTTCTGCATCTCGCCATCAGGTCAGTGTTCCTCCAAGCTCCCTCCTGCTGGCCTGGAGACAGTGGCCTGAAGCACACCCCTACTGCACTCCAGCAGAGCCCTCCAGACCAGAAGCCCCACAGCGGTTAGCCCTGGCTTGGACACTGGGCCTGGGGAACCAGAGCGGGAGCTGGCCGCCCAGCTCCAATCCTGTGGCTCCAGAGTGCCCCGTCGCCAATAGCCATGTGGGTGCAGACGGGTGGCAAAAGTGCCTCGGGCAGGGTCTGGGCTGGATGAGCTGCTTGTGCTCACAATATTGAGGCCATTTGCAGCAAGCTCCGACAGCCCGAGCTCCAAGATGCAGCTGCAGCCGCAGCCACCTGCACCAGCACCGCCCAGACTGTCTTGGGGCGTTTCTTCAGAGGAAGCTGTCAGCATCCTCAAGTTGCAGGGGCTCTAGACCCAGCACTGCTTCAAGAGGCTGTTTCTCAGGGGCGGCCTTCTCTTCTCAATGGCCTGAAACCTCCATCAATTCCCACAAAATTTACGGGGAACACAAGGACTGGCTTGCATAGGTTGCACACGTCGGTCACTGAGCCACGTGCAGTGATGGCACCTGAGGCGCACACGCTGCACACTGTGGCTCGCCTGCAGAGGCTGGGACACGCACACGCCACACACGCACGCTGCACGCTGTGGTTCACCAGTGGAGGCTGGGACACGCGCACGCTGCACGTTGTGGCTCACATGCAGAGTCTGGGACACGCGCACGCTGCACGTTGTGGCTCGCCTGCGGAGGCTGGGACACGCGCACGCTGCACGTTGTGGCTCGCCTGCGGAGGCTGGGACACGCGCACGCTGCACGTTGTGGTTCGCCTGCGGAGGCTGGGACACGCGCACGCTGCACGTTGTGGCTCGCCTGCGGAGGCAGGGACACGCGCACGCCGCACGCTGCGGCTCGCCCGCCGAGGCTGGGACACGCGCACGCCGCACGCTGCGGCTCGCCCGCCGAGGCTGGGACACGCGCACGCCGCACGCTGCGGCTCGCCCGCCGAGGCTGGGACACGCGCACGCCGCACGCTGCGGCTCGCCCGCCGAGGCTGGGACACGCGCACGCCGCACGCTGCGGCTCGCCCGCGGAGGCTGGGACACGCGCACGCCGCACACTGGGGCTCGCCCGCGGAGGCTGGGACACGCGCACGCCGCACGCTGGGGCTCGCCCGCGGAGGCTGGGACACGCGCACGCCGCACGCTGCGGCTCGCCCGCGGAGGCTGGGACACGCGCACGCCGCACGCTGGGGCTCGCCCGCGGAGGCTGGGACACGCGCACGCCGCACGCTGCGGCTCGCCCGCGGAGGCTGGGACACGCGCACGCCGCACGCTGGGGCTCGCCCGCGGAGGCTGGGACACGCGCACGCCGCGCGCTGCGGCTCGCCCGCGGAGGCTGGGACACGCGCACGCCGCGCGCTGCGGCTCGCCCGCGGAGGCTGGGACACGCGCACGCCGCGCGCTGCGGCTCGCCCGCGGAGGCTGGGACACGCGCACGCCGCACGCTGGGGCTCGCCCGCGGAGGCTGGGACGCGCGCACGCCGCACGCTGGGGCTCGCCCGCGGAGGCTGGGACGCGCGCACGCCGCACGCTGGGGCTCGCCCGCGGAGGCTGGGACGCGCGCACGCCGCACGCTGGGGCTCGCCCGCGGAGGCTGGGACGCGCGCACGCCGCACGCTGGGGCTCGCCCGCGGAGGCTGGGACACGCGCACGCCGCACGCTGCGGCTCGCCTGTAGAAGCGTGGCCTCCAGCACGGCGCACGCGCATAACGGCTTGGCTTGCCTGTCGCGGTGGCTTGGCTTTGCTGTTCCTGGCTTAGCGTGGTGTTCCTCGCTTGGCTCCGTGTTCCTAGCTTTGACTGACGTTTCCTCCCTCGCATTCCTTGGCTGGGCCTGACCTTTTATCTGCTGAGCTTGGCATTCCCCTGGCCGGGCTGGGTGTTTCCTTGGGTTGGAGTGGGCTCTCCCTGGGTGGGCGTGGGCTTTCCCTGGGTGGGCTGGGCTGGGCTGGGCTCCCCTCCTGGGGTGGGCAGGTTCGGGCTGGGATTGACCTTTCTCTTCCACCAGGTTGGAAACCCGGAGTTTCCTGCTAGTCGGTCAAGCTGGTTCGTAGAGGCGATCTGCCCGCTACTACTGGCCTCCCCTGGCTGTTAAAAGCAGATGGTGGCTGAGGTTTGTTCAAAGCCGGCTGCCTCCGCTATGAAGAAGCCCTTTGGTCTCAGGAGCAGGATGGGCAAATGGTGCTGCCACTGCTTCTCCTGCTGCAGGGGGAGCGGCAAGAGCAACGTGGGCACTTGGGCACACTATGACGACGGTGCCTTCGAGGAGCCAAGGTACCAGGTCCGGCGAGAAGACCTGGACCAGCTCCACAGAGCCGCCTGGTGGGGTAAAGTCCCCAGAGCCGATCTCATCGTCATGCTCAGGAGCACTGACGTGAACGAGACGGACACGGAACAAAGGTAACTGGGCCTCGCTGAGAGGAGGCGGGATGGTGGGGATGTGCCCTACTGGTGTGGGGGCGGTGGCGGGGTGCCCGGCTTTATCGTCTCTGCAGGCCCCGCACCATCCTGGCTGTGGGAACCTCAGAGGGGTCAGGGCACAGGCCTCTTTATGAGCAGCAACGTGAAAACAAAACTTTAACTGATTTCCAATCAAATTATAATTTCCCTCGTTGAACACTAATAGACTGTCTTAAAGTGATGTACCTCGCAAAACTAAATCGTTGCAGTGGATTATTTTCAATGTACACATTTTAAAACAATGTCATATACATTATAGAAAGGTATATATTGAGAACTAAGTTCCATAGTATATCAACTTCTGGCTAAATATTCTTCAAATAAAATTCAATATGTGTTTCATATCAATGTATCCTATGTAAATATGTTATTTACTGAGAAACCTTAGAAGGAAAATAAATGGGAAGATGGTTTGTGTCTTTGAATAGGAAGACTCATTTCTCTCAAGATATGAGCTCTTTCTGCGGGTGTTGAACAATGAGAACACATGGACACGGGGAGGGGAGCATTACACACTGGGGTCCGTTGGGGGGAAATGGGGGCGGGACGGGGGTTGGGAAGCTGGGGAGAGATAGCATGGGGAGAAATGACAGATACAGGTGAGCGGAAGGAAGGCAGCAAACCACACTGCCATGTGTGTACCTATGCAACAGTCTTGCATGTTCTTCACATGTATCCCAAAACGTAAAATGCAATTAAAAAATCTAAAAAAAAAGATATGAGCTCTTTCTGTATTTATCACTTGGACCTAAACCAAATGAAAATAGCAAAGTTTTAGCATTTTTAAATTAGGCATGCTGTCTGTTACTGTGATAAATTAATTTTTTTGTAGCAGAATAGAAAAAGATTTGCTTTCCAGATGTCAAAATTTGCATGTGTTATTTCCACAAATTGTTTACTAACAGCTGAAAAGACATAAATGAGCAGAACAGAATAGGAAATCCAGAAATAGTCAAATGTATGTAAGAATTTAGTCCTTGATAAAGGTGATGTTTTATATTAGTAAAAAACTTAATTATTCCTAAGTGAAATGCAGGCTGTTTGGAGAAACCTAGCTAGATTTTTATGTGACAAAAATAAATTCCTGCAGTATAGAGTAAAAAACTTTAAATACACAAAAGGTGAAAAGTACCAGAAAAAAAACCCACAAATGCCTATTTATATATGCATATATAAATATTTAGGTGAAGTCTTTGTCGCTCAGGCTGGAGTATAGTGGTGTGATCTCGGCTCACTGCAACCTCTGTCTCCCAGGTTTAAGCAATTCTCTGCCTCAGCCTCTCGAGTAGCTGGGATTACAGGTGCCCATCACCATGCCTGGCTATTTGTTTTTGTATTTTTAGTAGAGATGGGTTTCATCATCTTGGCCAGGCTGGTCTTGAACTCTTGAACTTGTGATCCACCTGCCTTGGCCTCCCAAAGTGCTGAGATTACAGTTGTGAGCCACTGTGCCTGGCCTATATATGCAGATGTATTTTTATGTTCACAATGACCTTCCTAAGAACCTCCCAAAGCAAATATTCTGAAAGTTGGCTTGGCAAAATAAAAAACATCCGTATATAAGAAAAACATTAACAGAGGTCCAACATCTTTACAAAACATGTATTTTCATTTTACAGAGAATTCTTTCAAGTCAACCAAAAGACAACTAAATAAACTCAATTTAAAATTGGGCAAAGTAATTTCTTTGTATGTCTACCAGTGATCTACGCACTTAGGAAAACATAGTGTTCTGGTAAGAGAAGGAATTTAAGCTAGAGGAGGAATGAAATACTGTTTTCTATTTCACAGAAATTAGAAAATACTGTTTAGAAATTAAAAATATTTTCTAATTTCTAACAGAATTAGAAAATACTGTTTTCTAATTCTAATTTAAGTTAGATGAGGAATGACAAGCCAGGTGCAGTGATTCATGCCTGTAATCTCAGCACTTTGGGAGGTCAAGGAAGGTGGATCATGATTTCAGAATTTGAGACCAGCCAGGCCAGCATGGTGAAAGCCTGTCTCTACTAAAAATACAAAACTTTGCTGGACCTGGGCCTGGTGGCGAGTACTTGTAATCTCAGATACTTGGGAGACTGAGGCAGGAGAACTGCTTCAACCTGGGAGGCATAGGTTGCAGTGAGCCAAGATTGTGCCACTGCACTCTGGTCTGGGGACACAGCGAGACTCCCTCTCAAAAAAAAAAAAAAAGTGTGTGAGGATGAAGAACAGTGGTATTTACACAGTTGCTTAAAGTTTAAGTTGCTGTGACTTTTCAAATAGATACTTTGGTGGTAAGAACTCTATTTTTAAAATGTATATGCCTTTTACTCATCAATTTCATTATTCTGAAATAGCTTTAATAAATGTATACATCTTTTTTTTGTATTGCTTATAATAGCAATGTATTGAGAAGAACTCATATGAAGATTTTATGAACAAATTTCAGTGCATCCATGGCATGGAATAATATGTAACCATTGAGGGCATCAATAGATAGAGATATGTTGACATGCAAAGATGTAATTTGGTATATAAAGTGAGGAAAAAATCTGTTTTACATATACACCAACAATCTGCTTTTGTGTTAGCTGAAAAGATGTAGAAAATATGATCAAATTTATTTCTGGGGATTTGTGAGTGAAGTTTTTCCCTTTCTCTTATCTGTGATTTCTGCAATGAACATCTCAAAAGTTTTAGTTAAGTTTCAGTAGTCATGAAATAATCCTTGGGAAGAGAAGAAATATGCTACTTGCATAGATACAAATAGTTTCTCACATTCTATTATTTATTTTTATTTCTGTGGATGGGTATCTTCTGTAAACTTTTACCCTATCCAGAAGTAGAGGGAATCTGTTTACCTGTTCCAGTAGATTTTATTGTACATTCATTTTATTATATATTTATCTTCTCCTTATATATAATGTGTAAAAACTGTGGATTAATGGTTTTACTTTAGTTATATATGAAAATTAAAATAGCAAATATAACTGATTATTACTATTACAAATGTATTCCTCTACAGGAGTTTTTTTAAAATATTGAACTCACCAGCTGTATCCTTTCAATCTATTTATTCATCAAACATAAGCCAGACACCTATTTTGTGGCAGGCATATTCTACTGTCTCGCACCTATTACGTCGCAGGCATGTTCTACTCCCTCTCAGTGTCCTTCATCTTTGAAAACTTCATGTTTACATGTTGGGGCTGGGCAAACTGAGATATTTAAAATTGGGGTATTAGAACTTAATTGAAGCTTTTCCTCTCTCCTTTCAAACAAAAGCATTTCTGAAGGTAGAAATAGTAAAAAGATAACCTTTAATTGTCCTTTAAAATTTATAACAATCTTGGATAAAGACTGTTTTAGTACTTTTAAGAACTAAAATGGGATACATAAACAGCAGCCACAAAAAAAGAATGAGAGCATGTCCTTTACAGGGACATGGATGATGTTGGAGGCCATTATCCTTAGCAAACTAACACAGGAACAGAAAACACCAGATACCACATGTTCTCACTTACAGGTGAGAGCTAAACGATGAGAACACACAGACACCTACAGGGGAGCAGCACACACTGGGCCTATCAGACGGTGGGGGTTGGGAGGAAGGAAAGCAGCAGGAAATAGAAGGAACAGGTAGTCGGCTTCATATCTGGGTGATGAAACAATCTGTACAACCCCCCTTGGCACACATTTACCTATGTAACAAAACTGCGCATCCTGCACAGGTATCACTGGATGTAAACGTTGAAGAAACTCCACAAATAGTTTTCCAAATCCTTTTTTAAAAAAGAAAATTGCTAATAGTCTTAAATCCTAATATTAATGATTAGAAATACCTGATTTACATACATTCTGTAATTCTGAGTATTGAAAAAAATGAGACATACTTAGTCATTTAAATCTCAAGTTTTCTTTGGCTTAAAGTTTTTTGAAAACCAAAGTAAGAATTAGTTTATTTTAGAAATTTGTTTTTGTTTTCACCTCAGCCTTCTTATTTCATCTAAATGCCAGTCATTGGACTAGAACTGTGCCAGACCTCTTATATTATAACGTGGCCTAGCTAATGTAAGGCACCAGGCATTGTAAGATGCCTCATTATTTTACGTCCCAATAAGAGAATTATTTAAATGCTGCTAATTAGTTATAGTAAATCATGAATTACAAGTGACATTCCAGTGTAAGAAATGTTCAACCGTGGAATCATCTTAGAATCACTAAAATAGAATGTTACCTGTAATCCTTAAAAAATACCTCAAAGTGTAGGTATAATTGTATTATCTCACTCAATTCACATGTCTCCAGTAGTAGTAGTAAAAATTATAATATCTAGCAATTGAGCTGTTGTGTTAGGAACTATTCTCTGTCTTTTGTGTAGAGTCTCATTAAGTATTACAGTGGTTTTCTCTGAGAAAGTTACTATTTTCATTCCCATTTTATTGTTGAGGAAATTGAGATACAAAAAGGCTAAGCAACATCTAGGAAGTGACAGAGCGGAAAGAGGATTCCAGCCCAAGTTGAATGGAATCCAAGGGCTATGCTCTTTCTGTTCAAATAGGCTGCTCTTTCACTCATACAGTGAGTAAGGAGGGGTAATAAATAGTATACTTTCTTCAAAGGAAAATGCAATGTTTGTTTTGAAGGCAGAGTAATAGCAGACTGTTCAGTGTTTGCAATGACATGAATTGCTGAGGTGGCTGTAGATAGTGCACTACAATTTCCTAAAAAGTCTTCTCACTCCCATAGAACTGCCCTCCATTTGGCCTCTGCCAATGGGAATTCAGAAATAGTAAAACTCTTGCTGTACAGAAGATGTGAACTTCATGCCTTTGACAGCAAAAAGAGGACAGCTCTAATAAAGGTATGCAGTAGCCGACTGTATCGGCACGAGATGGATTTGATTTCAATATGTAGAATAAAGATGAGTTTTCTCATTTAAATATAGCTAGTTGGTGAAACCTGTGGAATATTTCTTTTGAGTTCCTAGGATTTATGATTTGTTTTTGGTCTAATACTGACAGGCCGTACAGTGCCAAGAAGATGAATGTGTGTTAACGTTGCTAGAACATGGCACTGACCCAGACCTTCCGGATGTGTATGGCAATACCGCGCTACACTATGCGGTCTACAATGAAGACAAATTACTGGCCAAAGCACTGCTTTTATATGGTGCTGATATTGAAGCAAAAAACAAGGTATAGATCTATCCATTTTATTTTCAAAATACTGAAATGCGATTGTTTTAACACCGACCTCCTGTGTAAGGGTTAGTTTTCTGTATTTGTAAGCTCAAGCATACCTGAATGAAAATATTTTGAAATGACTTAATTGTCTAAGATTTTATTTTAAAATTGTTAAATTTAAAGAAGAATTAGAGGGTACAGCTTTTTTAAAAATGTACTTGTGGTAAATTTCTTTTTTTGAAAACACTGACATTGTAAAAGGTAATACTTATTGCTTTTTCCAATTTTTCTTTCCCAGGTTTTTTGTTTGTTTGTTTGTTTGTTTATTTTTCCTAATGACTGTAAAATAGTAAAATTTGCCCTGGAAATAAGTTTTACATTAAAACTCCAAGAAAACAAAAACATGTTTCAGTGAATAGAAATCCTGCTGCTTTGGCAAATTTCTAAGAAAAGTAATCGATATGAAGTGATGTATCTTGAGTGGCAAGGCTTAGGGTAGCTCTGATTGCTCATGAGGGAGAAATGGAAAGGGGAGAAAAGAGCAATCAGAAATATCAAGGCTAGTTTGGAAATTAGGTAATGGAGGGGAAAGACCATGAAACGGTTGTGTGTGTGTGTGTGTGTGTGTGTGTGGTGGTATTCATTCGCTTCTTTTGTATGGTGAGACAGAGTTCTCTTCAGTTTTAGAGAACGAGTTTTCAATTTGGGAGAGGGAGTTAGTTATAAATTGCCTGGAGATCAATGTTAGGAGGCCTCTGAGGAACCAGATTGGCAGTGAATAGGTGGTAATGTAGTGGGAAACCCTTGAGCAGAGGGAGTAACAGGTACTTAACTGACTCATGATCCTCTTCTGGTAGAAATAGCCAACTAGAGTCTCAATTCTGCTTTCTAATCTAGAATATCTTGATGGGAAGGTGGGAGATAAGGAGCTTATAAATAACAAGATCAAGTTGGATTTTGAGTTTACTAGACCCTGTTCTTCTCTTACCTGGGAAAATTATGTGGTGTTTTCAGCAAATGAATCTCTCTCCTACTCTTTTCTCTTTTTGGCCAAATCCTCAAATGATAAAGGGAATTGGTCATGTGGCTAAGAGAGGACACCGAAGTAATTATCTATTGCACTAGTTTTCAGCTAGAATTGTGCATCTCAGTAACCTGAGGAAAAATTTTAAATAATCTACAAGTCTAGGCTCTCCCCTGAAGATTTTCATAAAGTAAGTCTAATAAATCCTGGACATGTATGTTTCAAAAGGTTTCCTTGAAGCCAGGCATGGTGGTGAATGGCTGTAGTCTCAGCTGCTGGGGAGGCTGAGGGGGAAAATTGCTTGAGCTCAGGAGTTTGAGTCTAGCCTGGGCAACATAATGAGACCTTTCTCTAAACAATGATGACAAATTCCTCAAAATCTGGATACACTCCTGCTGAGGAATCACTGAATAAATAAGTGTAATATATAAATTCTTACATCTCAGAAACTTAAGATCTCTAGAATAGTTGCAGTTGGAGTTGGATATGTGCTAATTCCTTTATATCTTTCATTTCCCATAATACTAGTTTGACTTTTTTGGGGGGTGGGAGACAAGGTCTCTGCCAGGCTGGAGTGCAGTAGTGTGATCACAGCTCCCTGCAGCCTTGACCTCCCCAAGCTCAGGTGGTCCTTCAACCTCAGTTTTAGTATTTTTTTTTTTTTTTTCTGAAGTAGAGATGAGTTTTTTGCCATGTTGCCCAGGCCAGTCTTGAACTCCTGGGCTCAAGTGATTCACCTGCTTCAGGCTTTCAAAATGCTAGGATTACAGGTGTGTGCCACCATTGCTGGCCTAATCTGACTTTTATCTCTGTGGTTGGGATGTTAAAATGAATATTATTGGCAGTATCAATCAGCTTACGGAATAATACCTTCTCCTAACATCAGTTATTCACTGCCATTCAGAAGGTCTTTAGAAATTTGCAGTGAGTAGTCTTCAATAAGTAGAGGATGGTCCTCTCAGGATTTTGTGTCTCTTTGTTACCATTCAAGTGCTTAGCTCAGTAAGTTGTTAGTAAGATCAGAGTTTTCTCAGTTAGAATTGTAGCAAGTTCTAAACTTCTTTGATCAATTGAAGCTTTATTATAGACTATCCAGTATCTCTCTAAATGGTATTGGGAAAACTGGCTAGCAGTGTGCAGAAAGCAGAAACTGGACCCCTTCCTGACACCTTACACTAAAATTAATTCCAGATGGATTAACAATCTAAACATAAGTCTTAACACCATAAACACCCTAGAAGAAAACCTAGGCAAAACCATTCAGGACATAGGCGTAGGCAAGGACTTCATGGCTGAAACACCAAAAGCAATGGCAACAAAAGCCAAAATCGACAAATGGAATCTAATTAAACTCCAGAGCTTCTGTACAGCAAAGGAAACAATCATTAGAGTGAACTGGCAACCAACAGAATGGGAAAAACATTTTGCAATCTGCCCATCTGACAAAAGACTAATATCCAGAATGTGCGAAGAAATAAAACAGATTTATAAGAAAACAAACAAACCGAATCAAAAGTGGTCAAAGGATATGAACAGACACTTTACAAAAGAAGACATATATGAGCCCACCAAACGTATTAAAAAATGCTCATCAGCACTGGTCATTAGAGAAATGCAAATCAAAACCACATTGAGATACCATCTCACACCAGTTAGAATGGTGATCTTTAAAAAACCTGGAGACAACAGATGCTGGATAGGATGTAGAGAAATAGGAACATTTTTGCACTGTTGGTGGGATTGCAAATTAGTTCAATCATTGTGGAAAACAGTGTGGCAATTTCTCAAGGACCTAGAAATAGAAATTCCATTTGACCCAGCAATCTCATTACTGGTTATATACCCAAAGAATTATAAATTGCTCTATTATAAAGACAAATGCACACATATGATCATTGTGGCACTGTTTACAATAGCAAAGACCTGGAACCAACCCAAATGTCCATCAATTATAGACTGGATAAACAAAATGTGGCACATATACACCGTGGAATACTATGCAGCCATAAAAAATGATGAGTTCATGTCCTTCGTAGGGACATGGATGACTCTGGAAACCATCATTTTAGCAAACAGACACAAGAACAGGAAACCAAACACCACATATTATCACTCAAAGGTGGGTGTTGAACAATGAGAACACATGGACACAGGGAGGGGAGCATCAGAGACTGTGGTCGGTTGAGGGGGTCTAGGAGAGGGACAGCAGGGGCATGGGGAGGGTAGGGAGGGATAATGAGGGGAGAAATACAAGATAGAGGAGATAGGGGGATGAAGGCAGCAAACCACCTTGCCATGTTTGTAACTATGCAACAATCCTGCATGATTTGCACATGCACCCCAGAACCTAAAGTACAATAAATAATAAAAAATAAAACGTTTGTAGAGCATTTGCTTAATCAGGATGGCAGTTTTAAACACTGAAAACCATGGAGTTATTGAGACTACATATAGGGATTCTGTAAATTTGGTTTCACTAGTTCTGTGAACTGATTATTTATTTAGTTACCAATCTGGAAAACTTAAATACAAATTGATTTTAAATGAATACATGTTGGAAAAATTGTTGAAATGGGCAGTATGAGACTTAGTAGCAATATTTATTGCACATTGGAGCTTGATCTTTTGGTAAAACATGAAACTAAAGAAATATTTTACAAATTCTTGCTTTATACCCAACAATTTGTCTTAGAGTTTGAGAATATAGAGCTAAAAGATACAGCTCTTTGTTTAGATGGAAAAAATATTATCATCCAATAATACCACGCCAAACGCTGGCATAGAAGCAAAGATTCCTGGAACCAGTAAGTGTTTAAACTGAGTTTTTGAGATGATCAGAGTTAATGTGTTGAGGCAGAAGAGAGGTGTCTCCAAGGGAAAGAGCAGTGTGTGAGAAAGCACCGAAGAGTAAGAAGGAAGTGACTATAATTTGTTTACTTTCTATGAGTGTAAGTTTATAGGATCTTATATAGTTTCCAGTTCAGTTGAGAAGTATATAATTTTTTGAATCAAATATCATTTTTGCTTTTATTGTTTTACAGTGTGGCCTCACGCCACTTTCACTTGCTGTATATGGACAAAAAGAGAAAATGATGAAATTTTTAATCAAGAAAAAAGCTAATGTAAATGCAATTGATAAATTTGGAAGGTATAGTTATTTTTTTTAATCTCTGTGTTGTAGAATGATAGCAGTCACTCAAGTCATAAACATTTATAAGATTAACTTACTGCAACATAGTGATCAGGATCAACAAATCAGTTAAGTAGAAAAACAATTAGACTGGGCAACATAAAGAACAGTTTTAGTGGGATTCCTCTTACTACACTGACTGATGTTATTATGTGACATTTTTGGTTATATGATTTATGTTAGCTAAATGGATTTCATATTTGTCTCATGAAGTGTGAACTTTAACTTTTAGTTTACTTATGACTTAGTATTGAACTTAACTCTTTCTAGTAGTTTTTAATCTCTATGTCTTATATGCTTTTCCACTAATACACTTTATTAAACATAAATAGGAGTTGATAATCATTTTGTCTTTTGAATAACTCTGTGATGAGTTGCTTTCTTTGAAGAATATTAATGTTAGCTTATGCCTCCAAGACAATTAATTGCTATTCCCACATACTGTAAGTTCATCAGCTTTTGTTTTAATTCCAGTGTATTTTGATGTTTTGATTATTTATTTATTTGTTTGTTTGTTTGTTTGTTTATTTTTGAGACAGAGTCTCGCTCTGTCACCAGGCACCAGGCTGGAGTGCAGTGGTACCATCTCTGCTCACTGCAAACTCCACCTCCCAGGTTCAAGCAATTTTCCTGAATCGGCCTCCTGAGTAGCTGAGATTATAAGCACGCTTCACCATGCCCAGCTAATTGTTGTATTTCTTAGTAGAGACTGGGTTTCACCATGTTGGTCAGGATGGTCTCAATTTCTTTACCTTGTGATCCGCCTGCCTCGGTCTCCCAGAGTGCTGGGATTACAGGTGTGAGCCACTGTGTCTGGCCTTATTTTTAATTGGTATGGAGAGAGGAAGTAGAGATAGTTTTAAGTGGGTACACTGTTCCTTTAATGAAGGCAAGGTGTAGGTGGGTGATAAGAGAAAAGAGCTAGGCTTCGGATTCACACAAGACTGGGTTTAATTCCTAGCTTTCTTACTTGATAGGTGTGTGACCTTGGCAATGTTATTTACCACCAAATGTGTTGTCATATATGAAAAGGAGGAGAATATCTCCTTCAAAATTGCCTGTGCATAAGTAAGAAAGATGTGTGTGTGCGGCATTTAATTCAGTGCCCAGCACACGCTTATTGGCATCATTAACTGAAACTATTATGACTACTGTTTTCACCATTCTTATTAATATTACTGCTTTCAGCATGCAGATAGCTCTTATGTGACCCCACAGCTGATTTTCTGTTACTGTATATCAGTCTCGGGAAGCGGGAAGGAAATCTTTACTTAAATCTTTTTTCACTTCAGATAAGTGGCCCTAGCATAGTTTCTTGCCTATCAAAGGCCTTTAAATTAGCAGCTTCTACTATTTAACACCCACTGAGATAAGAGGTTTTCTTTTTGTCCCTTCCTTTTAACTTTGGTGGTATTTTACAGAGATTAAAACTTGAGCACCCAAGATGCTTATGTCTTTTAGTGCATGCAAATGTTTAATTCTGCATTGACAGGCAAGATACTAAATGGGTAAAGTATGCCAGATTAGCTTACAACTTTATTACAGTTAGGGAAAAATTACCTCTCTGTCATTTTAGGACTGTGCTTATACTTGCCGTATGTTGTGGATCAGCAAGTATGGTTGGCCTTCTACTTGATCAAGATATTGATGCATTTTGTCAAGATAAATCTGGAAAAACTGCCAGGGATTATGCTGTGTCTAGTCAACATAATATGTAAGTGTTTACATGAAAAGTCTAGTTAACACTAAATTAAGGCTTAAAATAATTACAACAACTGTATCTTATATATCAAGTGAGATGTAGTAGTTTGGTTTGGGTAGTTTTAAAGTGGCAATGAGTTAGTCCCCTGCATCAGCTAGAAATCAAGCAAAAGGTAGACTGGTTAGAAGTACCAGTGTGTGCAGGATTCTTTATCTCAGGACTTGTAAGACCTTTATGTTTACAGATTCCAACATTGTTCATTTCATCCAAGTATAACACCTATGAATGAGATAAAAAATAGTGTCACATCTTTCTTTTTTTTTTTTTTTTTTTTTGATTAGTTATTTGGGTCTTGAAATGTCCAGTTTATCAGAAAGTCATTTACTGTCTTCTGAAGACTATCTCTTCCATACACTTTGAATTTTTCAAGAACCAAAGGGATTTACTAAATCCAAGGAAGACAATCCCTTTTATCAAATCAGAAGGACTAGAAACAAAGGGCACTCCAATCATTCTGTTGTTTCTGTTGATTCTGTTGCATTTTTGCCCCTGAAACTGGTCCTGCTGCCTGGTAATGGTTGATCTTTGACACCAAGATGCCCTTACTGATTCAGATCCCTCAGGTCTTCATGGTGATTCATACAAAGATGTTGAAGTTACAGCGTTTTTTAAATTCACATACCTATGCTTATATGCTCAGCCATTATTCCCAAAGCACCAGCACCATTCTCTGGCAATGTGACTTTATCCACACACAAAATGAGCTAATTGACCATCTCCCCCATATTCAGCCTAGACTTAGCTGAGACCTTCATGGTAAGAGATCCTTTCAGGCCTTTGTTGGTCTTTTCTGTAGCAGATATTCATTGGGCTTGTTCTAAATGGTCAGAGAGGTTGAAATAATGTGGCAGGAAGAGATGAGTGTTTCTTTCTTCTTTGCTACCAGTTCTGTACCCTCATGCACCTTTATATCCTGTATAATACCTGAGGCAGTAGAAAATCCCATATTTACCTTCCCAGAAGCAGCGGACTCCCAGTTGTGATTGGCCCCTTGACTGAGCTGTTTTAAATAATAATGAAAATTGCCCAAGCTACTTGCAACTCTACCTCAATATTTAAAAATATTTTCAAATTCTACCTCACAGGAAGCTATTGAAGAGAATTCTCAGAATCTCAAGTAGGTTAGTTGGACTTAACAGAGCCATACCTTGTCCATGTCTCATCACTGAATGTAGGGAATCCATGAGCCCTGCACACTGGGTGCCAGAACATAGGGATCCATAAGCCCCACACGTTGGGTGCCAGAATGTAGGGCTCCATGAGCCCCACATTGGGCACCAGAATGTAGGGAGCCACCCCTACATCACCTGTGGGTACCCTGAGTTTGGTGGCAACAAAGGAATGAGAAAAAGAAAGATGAAGAGAGATGATGGGACCAGAGGGCCATCACTTATTACTTTGGAGGTGACAGTGAAGGCCCTGAGCTCTGACCATCCACTCTATTTATTGGTTACAATCACTTTGATCTACAGGGTAGGGGTGGAGTAATGGTGGGGAGAGGATGATGGTGGAGTGAACCAGTGAGCCAGAACTGAATCAGTGAACGGGAAGTGGTGTGTCATTCTAAGGATTGATAACAGTGGCAGTTTGGGGGTTTCACAAAAGAAGAACATGTGGTTATCTTTAGCTTGTTATCTAAGTACAGCTGATGGAACACAGACCTTACAAGGAGCCCACAAGTCTGGCTACATCATAGTTCTACGAAGAGTTTTTATAGCCTTGAGCACAATGTTTATGGTAACAGAGCCAAGGTCACCCTGCACTGGAGCATGAGGCATGAAGAGGCCTTCCTCCTCAGAGGCCTCCTGCGGCCTTCTGCAGTGTATTATTCCCTGCTTATATGTTACTCATAACCAATTTATGTAGGTACTCTGTAAGTTCTTTCTAATCACGTGTAAAAGTAGAACTTTCTGTTTGCTTCAGCAGTACCCATTCTCAAATTGAAACAATAAAGAGAAAAATAGCATGGCTTCCTGCATAAGGAGGCCACACAGATTTTTGAAGCATTCCATATTTTGCACAGTCAGTGGAAGGTCATTTGACTGTTTGCTGACTAGCTATAATGCAACAGAGTGATTCAAAGCAAAATGGGTGTCACCAAAATATTGAAGTTGTTATTTGTACTGCAAAAATAGTCATGTAAGGTGGTCTATGAGATAACACTGGAACTGAATAATGTGTGTGGTGTTGTGTGCAAAATATGTTGTTAGTATGTATCTTGCAACTTCTTCATGGAACCTAAAAATAAATGAAAGTAGGGTTTTGGTCTCTCATGTCAGCTGGAGATGAACATGGATATAAAGCATCATCCTGACAAACATCTGCTGTTTGAGAGTTTGAGTCTATAGGGAAGGATCATTGGTCCCAGCCAGGTCTTAACATCCATTGGTTTTTCTGTCCTTAGTGTGATTGATAGACTCCATAATAGTGGACAATCATGTCATCTACTTTAAGGAGTTATTTATCAATAAATTTAGTTACAAACTGTGAAATAGTTGAGATGCCCTGAACTATGAGCCACAAAGAGTAGGACAACTAATAAGCAAAATTAGGACTTAATAACATTTCCTGAAAACAGCAACCTTTTCATATTGGAACGTATGCACAAAATACAGATTGGGTTTTATTTGAAATTCCAACATGATTTCAGTCATAAAATTTAGGAACAGATTATTCCATTGCTTTAATATTTCTGTGAGCTTTTAAAAAATGTTATCTTGTTAAATCTTTATAACAATCTAGTGAAATAAGACAGCAAAGTTCTTATTTTGTAGAAGATGACATTGAGCCCAAGAGGAGCAACTTGTCCAAGAACAAATAGCTGTTCATTATGCAGCTAGGACTTAGGCAGAGTTGGTACACATTATGTCAGACTAATGCGAGTTAACTTACTGGGTCATAGTGCCCTTGATTTCTGACTATTTCACTTTACTCTTTTTCTTGTTTATGATAAGTTTGTAGAATGTACACATAGGTGGATGGAATAATATTGTTAAGTTCTGATATTCTGATATTGTTTGAATTACTCTAAGCATTTCACATTTGGTAAGTATTTTTTATCTCAGTATTAAAAGTCTTTTTATTTATTACATTTTTATACACAGAATTTGCCAATTACTTTCGGACTACAAAGAAAAACAGAAGTCAAAAAAGTTTTCTGAAAACAGCAATCCAGGTAAGACTTCTGATAGTGAGTTACTTTAGGCCAGTTGTCACCAGGCTTTTTGGCACCAGGGACCGGTTTTGTGGAAGACAGTTATTCCATGGACTAGGGAAAGGTTGAGGTAGTTTCAGGATTATTCAATCACATTACATTTATTTTGCTACTTTGTACTATTAATACATTGTAATATATAATGAAATAATTAGCAACTTACCGTAATGTAGAATCAGTGGGAGCTCTGAGCTTCTTTTCCTACAAATAGATGGTCTGATCTTGGGACAAAGGGCGACAGTGACAGATCATATGACATTAGATTCTCGTAAGCAGCACATGATCTAGATTCCTCATGTGGGCAGTTCACAACAAGGTTCATGCTTCAGTGAGGATCTAATGTTGTCCCTGATCTAACAGGAGGCAGAGCTCAGGCAGTAAGATGAGCCAGGGGTGTGGCTGTAAATACAAATGACACTTCCTTGGTTTGCCTCCTGCTCACTTCCTCCTGTGTAGTGAGGTTCTTAATAGGCCATGGACTGGTACCAATCTGTGAGGCACTGGTCAGGAAACCTATGCTTGTACCAGCAAGGTCTCACTATTGCTGACTTCCCTCCTCCTAATTTGAAATGAAAAGAGATATATTTACTTTGTTGGAACAAGATGTGTTCTTCTATCTGTGGGTTAATTGTCATGATAACAGTAATTTTGTTAGAACAAGATGCTCGGCTACCATTCATCAAAAGATTGTCATAATAAATATACAAATTGCCCAACTCTAGGCTCAGCAGATGATAATAAAAGTAGAAAATGTTTCACAATAACAAAAATGCTAGTATGCTACCTGGATGTGGACACCTAATACATTGTACAATCCAGATTGTATAAGGACACCTTTAATTTAGCCATCTATTTATCAGAGAGCTTTTGATAACAAGGAGACAAAGATGAAATTGATGTAATTTTGATCTTTAAGGTGCTCATAACACAATTGTCTCTATTTCATTTCTGTGCTTTTTCAACAGAATTGACAAAAAAGACATTTTTATTTATGTTTTAACTTGTCCGCTTAACAAATAACTATGAAATGTTTTTTAGATACATTTTTTTCTAATGCTACAGAACACAAATAAAAATACAAACAGAGAGGAGCTCATTATTATGATTATCATTTTTTATTATTTTGCTACTTTAATCAGGGCTTGCTGTGTGCTGGATGCCCACTGGAAATTTATAATTATGATTATTTATTATATTGATTATGTGCCAGACATAACTGATGAGGAATGAAAACTTTTTGAATAAAGGTAGGTAGGATTGAAGGTAAGCATGAAGACTGAGTAGAATGTTTCAAGGTAAAGAAGCAGAAGAATGATGATTGGCAGAAGGAAGATGTAACAAGATTGTGTGTCTGCCGGAAGGAACTTCTAACACGATTCCCTCTGGGAGGAAGAGCAGCAAGTGCAGAAGACAAGATGCTTGAGTGAGCTTTGCAGGGTTTGTGAGCAGTTCACTTTTGCTAGTACCAAAAGTGTGAGATATGAGAGGTTGGGAGTGAGGTGAATACTCAGCTAAGGCAAGTTTATAGTAGACTTTTTAATACTATAGAAACGAGTAGGTATTCAGCCTTGGTCATCATGGTGGAACCCCATCTCTACTAAAAATACAAAAATTAGCCGAGTGTGGTAGCCAGCATGTGTAATCCCAGCTAATTGGGAGACTGAGGCACAAGAATCACTTGAACCTGGGAGCTAGAGGTTGCAGTGAGCTGTTGTGCCACTGCACACCAGCCTAGGCAAAAGGGTAAGACTTTATCTCCATAAATAAAGGAATGAATGAATGAATGAATGAATGAATGAATGAAATGAATAGCTCTTATCTGGTGGGCCATGGGCATTTTACCAGTAGAATGCTTTGGACTGCACATACTAGATGAGCAGTGGCTAAAACAGTAGGAATCAGAGTTGTTTGGGTTGTTCAGTGATATCCCAGGATCCCACTTGTCCCTCTTTCAGCTGTGTTGTTGGCAGTGTTTTATTATGTCTCCTTTCATAGTTGGCTAATCCGCAACAGCTCCAAACATCTTGTTCTCACAACACAACATCGCAAGGGCTGCTTTTCTTCACAGTGTCTTTTAAATGGGTAGAAAACTTAGAAGCATGCAAGGAGCTTCCTGTAACATTTCATTGGATGGGTCAAACCACATGCACATCCCAAAACCAGGCACTGGGAAAGCAGATACATGATTAGCTTAGAATACTCATTTCTCTTTCTGAAGCTGAGGAGGGGAATTGGGATAATAAACATCCCAATAGACTTGTGTTTCTTAGGCAAGAAAGAATAAGGAAAGGCTATTGGTAGGGAGCCAGCAGTGTTTGCTGCAGAGGCTCATTGGAGAAATTTGAGTCAGGGAGTCACAAGATTAAATTTGAGTATTAAGGCATTCTGGTTATGGTGTAAAAGTGGTTAGCAAACTTTTCTTGTAAAGGATGAGGTGGGAAATATTTTAGACTATGTGGTCTCTGTTGTGTCTAGTTAACCCTGCTGTTGTAGTGTGAAAACCACCACGGATAACATGTAAGCAAATAGGCATGACTGAGATCCAAGAAAACTTTATTTACAAAGCCATAAGGCAGACTGGATTTGGCCTGTGGCCTGTAGTTTGCTGACCCCTCATAAAGGATTGATGGAAGGTAACCATGTAAAGAAACCAGGAGACAAAGGAAGCTTTTGCAGTAGTAGTCAGCTATAGTTTCCTTGTCACACATCCTTGAACTAGTGTCAATGTAGTGAGAGGTTTTCACCCATGCATGGTGAAAAAAAAGAAACTTAGGAATCTTAGTTTCTCATTTAAAAATGTTGGCCTTTTTTGTGGTATTATGTCTTTTTCATTTGTTTTGCTTAAGTTTTTTTTATGTAAGAAATAACATTAATAGTTGGCCATTTTTATTTAAATAAAAGCCATTTTCTAAATGTTTATGTCCCAAATGGCAGTGGGACTATAAAGCAGAGACAGAAGAGAGGTATAGTTAATATGATTTAGTGATAATCGAATAAGAAAAGTTTGGGGGATAGAGAGAAAGCTCAGATGATGCACTGGTTTCCAGATTGTACACTAGCATTTAACCTGGACATGCGGAAGGAATAGGAAATTTTCTGGTGAATACAGAAGAGTAAACAGTAGCAGGAATGACTAATTTTTTTCTATGCATATTTAATGGAATATTCATACAGGGTATTTTGAGTAGGTATTTGGATAATCAGCATTTATAACTTGCATCCTACTAGTTTGACTCTTAATAATAAGAATTGTCAAAGATCCAAGAATCTGAAAGTTGATGATAAATGTCCATGTGTATCATCATCAATGACTGAAAGTCAGCATCCAGAGAATTGGGACAGATGAACTTAATAGATAAAGATGAATGTCGGAGTTGTGTTTCTCTTAGGGACTGACACTCTATTACCTGTGGGACTCACAGCTGCCAGGAAAGAAAGAGAGCAAGAAGCCTATTAAAGAAGCCAGCAGATTCAGTCCTGGAGTGCCCTGCTTGGCTTCATGTCTTAGTTCTGACTTGTAACAAATTATTTTCTGTAAAATGTGCTTTGTGTTTTTCCCCTCTTGCAGCATGTGAACAAACAGAATCCCTTTAGTAGGGCATTTTTGTATTCTTTCTTGAAACAAAGCAACATGTAAATAACAAAAAGAAGAAAGTAAGAGAAAGAGTATTTTTTGTATAGGCTAGCATTTAACATAAACTTGGGAGTGAGTACCAGGATTATACTTAGAATTTAGGGACGGGATGGGAAAACTAGTTAGAAATCTATATTTAATATAAACATTTCAGTACATTGGGTAAAACTTTTATGAAAATACATCACAGGATCTTTGATCCACTAAACCAGGAGCTGGCCAGCTTTTTCTGCAAAGACTCAGTAAATATTTTTGGCTTTGTGGGCTATATACATTTATTTTTTTGAGGCAGGGTCTCACTCTGTCTCCCAGGCTGGAGTGCAATTGCATGATCATGGCTGACTGCAGTCTTGACTTTCTGGGCTCTAGTGATCCTCCCATCTCAGCCTCTCTACTAGCTGGGACCACAGGTGTGCAACATCACAGCCAGCTAATGGACTCCACGGACAATAAAGTGAATAAGCATGGCTGTGCTCCAAAATACTTTACTTAGAAAAACAGGCAGTGGGCTGGATTTGGCCCACAAGTGCTAATTTGCTGATCCTTGCGCTAAAAGGAAGGTGCTGCTAATGCAGTGAATCTGATTGGTAAAAGTGCTCTGCATGTGTGGCATTCTTCTTCCTTTGAAATAAGGATATATTTAAGTAGTCACCTCACCACATTTTTCAACAGTAACTTCATATAATTTTTAACATTTCATTTATAAAATATGATTTTTTTCTGCTTTTCTTCTATTTTATTCCTGTTAATAGCATTCAGTATTTTTCTGTGATTATTACTTTGTATATTTGATGAGTATCAACTATCCTAGAATTGGATGATTTTTATCAAGCAAGAAATACTCTCTTTGAAACTTTTAGTATTCCTTGGTCTTTATGTGTAAGCATGAATATGATAACCAGCTTTTGTAATTTAGAAATGTTCAAGGGGTCTTTTAGTTCTATAATTTTAAGAATTTAATACCTCAGTCTAGGATTTTTTAACACTATAAGTGTATAATTTTTATAACCTTTAAAATATATCATTGCTATATAAAATTTGAAAACTACTGTTTCTTGCCTATCACATTTCCATGACTGACTCCCAATTATGATCTCTTTCAAAGAACTATCTACACTCATGAACTCAGATTTTCTTTCCATTCAGTCTTGATCTCATGCCAGTAAGTCTTCAAATTCAACGCTCCTCAAGGTTATTGTTCTCAAGGTTATCACTTAACGTTTCTCTGTAATAAATCTAGGGATTTTTTTCTAACACCTCATTTTATGTAATCTGGCAGCAATATTAAACCAAATGGAGGGCATCTCCTCCCTAATAGCATCTTCAATTAGCCCGCTGAAGGACCTCACTCCCTCAGGCCTCCTGCCTTTCTAGTCCTTTTGTCATGGTCTGTTTACTTGCTTCTCAACTTTCTCCTTTTGCACATTGTTGTTTCCTAGGGCTCAGTCCTCAATCTTTTCTCGTTACTTTTTTTTCTTTTTTTGAAATGGAGTCTTGCTCTGTCACCTAGGCTGGAGTTCAGTGGTGCAGTCTTGGCTCATTACAACCTCCGCCTCCTGGGTTCAAGTGATTCTTCTGCCCCAGCCTTCTGAGTAGCTGGGATTACAGGTGCATGCCAGCATGCCAAGCTAATTTTTGTATTTTTAGTAGGGACAGGGTTTCCCCATGTTGGCCAGGCTGGTATCAACCTCCTGAATTCAGGTGATCTGCCTGCCTTGGTCTCACAAAGTGTTGGGATTTCAGCCACTAGCCACCGTGCCCGGCCCCTCGTGACTTTTTCTATTTTTTTTTTTTTTTATTCTTTATTTTATTTTAGGTGCATATTATATCTGGCATTTCTTCCCATGTTAGCCCTTCCCACCTTCCCCCCTCCACTGTCTCTCCCCTACCCCTCCCAACTGCCCCCAGTGTGTGATGTTCCTCTCCCTGAGTCCATGTGTTCTTGTTGTTCAACACCCACCTATGAGTGAGAACATACGGTGTTTGCCTTTCTGTTCTTGTGTCAGTTTGTTGAGATGTTGTTTTCCAGATTCATCCAAGTCTCTACAAAGGACACGAACTCATCATTTTTTATGAGTGTGTAGTATTCCATGGTGTATATGTACCATATTTTCTTTGTCCAGTCTATCATTGATGGGCATTTGGGTTGGTTCCAGGTCTTTGCTATTGTACACAGGCTGCTATCAACATATGTGTGCATGTGTCTTTATAGTAGAACAATTTATAGTTCTTTGGGTATATACCCAATAGTGGGATTGCTTGGTCAAATGGAATTTCTATTCCTAGATCCTTGAGAAATTTCCACACTGTCTTCCACAATGGCTGAATTATTTTACACTCCCACCAACTGTGTAAGAGTATTCCTATTTCTCCACATCGTTTCCAGCATCTGTTGTCTCCGATTTTTTAAAGATCAACATTCTAACTGGCATGAGATGATATCTCAGTGTGGTTTTGATTTGCATTTCTCTAATGACCAGTGATGATGAGCATTTTTTCATGTGTTTGTTGGCCTCAAATATGTCCTCTTTTGAAAAGTGTCTGTTCATATCCTTCTCCCACTTTGAATGGGGTTGTTTTTTTCTTGTATATCTGTTTTAGGTCTTTGTTGATTCTGGATATTAGCCCTTTGTCAGATGGGTAGATTGCAAACATTTTTTCCCATTCTCTTGATTGCTGATTCATGCAATGCTGGTTTCTTCTGCTGTACAGAAGCTCTGGAGTTTAATAAGATCCCATTTGTCTATCCTGGATTTTATTGCCATTGCTTTTGGTGTTTTAGTCATGAAATCCTTGCCTATGCCTATGTCCAGGATGGTTTTGCCTGTTTTCTTCTAGTGTTTTTATCATGTGAGGTTTTATGTTTAAATCTTTGATCCTTCTTGAGTTAGTTTTAGTGTAAGGTGACAAATAGGGGTCCAGTTTCTGCTTTCTGCACATTGCTAGCCAGTTTTCCCAACACCACTTATTAAACATGGAGTCCTTTCCCCGTTGTTGTTTTTGCCAGGTTTGTCAAAGACCGGATGGTTCTAGATGTGTGGTGCTTTAGATGTGTGTTCCGGGGTCTTTGTTCTGTTCCATTGGTTTATGTCTCTGTTTTGGTACCAGTGGCATGCTGTTTTGATTACTGTAGCCTCTATATAGTTTGAAGTCTGGCAGTGTGATGCCTCCAGCTTTGTTCTTTTTTCTCAGGATTGTTTTAGCTATGTGGGGTCTCTTGTGATTCCATATAAAGTTTAAAGTGGCTTTTTCCAGTTATGTGAAGAAGGTCATTGGAAGCTTGATGGGGATAGCAGTGAATCTATAGATTACTTTGGGCAGTATGACCATTTTGACCTATTGATTCTTCCTAACCGTGAGCATGGAATGTTTCTCCATCTGTTTGTCTCCTCTCTTATTTCGTTTGTTGTTCTCCTTGAAGAGGTCCTTTACATCCTTTATTAGTTATATTCCTAGGTATTTTATTCTCTTTGTAGTAATTGTGAATGGGAGTTCCTTCTTGATTTGGCTCTCTGTTTGCCTGTGATTGGTATATACGAATGCTTGTGATTTCTGCATATTATTTTGTATTCTGAGATTTTGTGGAAGTTGCTTATCAGTTTGAGAAGATTTTGGGCAGAGACGATGGGGACTTTTAGATATACAATCATGTCATCTACAAATAGAGACAGTTTGACTTCTTTCTTTCCTAATTGATTACACTTCATTTCTTTTTCTTGGTTGATTGCTTTGACTAGAACTTCCAATACTATGCTGAATAAGAGTGGTAAGAGAGGGCATCCTTGTCTAGTGCCTGATTTCAAAGGGAATTCTTCCAGCTTTTGCCCGTTCAGTATGATATTGGCTGTAGGTTTGTCATATATAGCTTTTATCATTTTGTGATACATTCTACCAATACCTAGTTTATTGAGAGTTTTGTTTTGGTTTTTTTTTTAAACGTGAAGAGCTGTTGAATTTTGTCAAAGGCCTTCTCTGCATCTATTGAGAAAATTATGTGGTTTTTGTCTTTGGTTCTGTTTATGTGGTGGTTTACGTTTATAGACTTGCGTATGTTGAACCAGCCTTGCAGCCCCAGAGTGAAGCCTACTTGATCATGATGGAGAAGCTTTTTGATGTGCTGTTGCAATCCGTTTGACGGTATGTTATTGAAGATTTTAGCATCCGTGTTCATCATGGAGATTGGCCTGACCATTTTTTTTGTTTTGTTTTGAGTCTCTGCCGGGTTTTTGTATCAGGATGATGATGGTCTCATAAAATGATTGAGGAAGGATTCCTTCTTTGTATATTGTTTGGGTTAGTTTCAGAATGAATGGTCCTAGCTCCTCTTTGTGTGTCTGGTAGAATTCAGCTGTGAACACCTCTGGGCCTGCACTGTTTTTGGTTGGTAGGCTATTAATTGCTGCCTCAACTTCAGCCCTTGTTATTGGTCTGTTCAAGGTTTCAACTTGTTCCTGGTTTAGGCTTGGGAGGTGTAAGTGTCCAGGAATTTATCCTTTTTTTTCCAGGTTTACTGGTTTATGTGCATAGAAGTATTTGTAGTAATCTCTGATTGTAGTTTGAATTTCTGTAGAATTAGTGGTGATATCCCCTTTGTCAGTTTTTATTGCATCTATATGATTCTTTTCCCTTTTCTATTTAATTAACTCTGCTAGGAGTCTATTTTGTTGATCCTTTCAAAAAACCAGCTTCTGAGCAGAACGTATATTCTGTGGATTTGGGGTGGATATTTCTGTAGATGTCCATTAGGTCTGCTTGGTCCAGATCTGAGTTCAAGTCCTGGACATCCTTGTTAATTTTCTGTCTCGTTGATATGTCTGATATTAACAATGGAGTGTTAAAGTCTCCCACTATTACTGTGTGGGAGTCTAAGTCTCTTTGTAGGTCATTAAGAACTTGCTTTATGTACCTGGGTGCTACCCGGGTGTTCCTGTATTGTGTGTGTATATGTTTAGGATCATTAGGTCTTCTTGTTGCATTGATCCTTTTACCATTATGTAATGCCCTTCTTTGTGTCTTTTGATCTTTGTTGGTTTAAAGTCCATTTTATCAGAGACTAGGATTGCAGCTCCTGCTTTTTTTTTTTTTCCTCTCCATTTACTTGATATGTCTTCCTCCATCCCTTCATTTTTAGCCTACACATGTCCTTGCACATGAGATGGGCTTCCCAAATACAACACACAGATGGGTTTTGATTTTTTTTTTTTTTTTTTTGAGATGGAGTCTCACTCTTGTTACCCAGGCTGGAGTGCAATGGCGCGATCTTGGCTCACCGCAACCTCCACCTCCTGAGTTCAGGCAATTCTCCTGCCTTAGCCTCCTGAGTAGCTGGGATTACAGGCGCGCGCCACCATGCCCAGCTAATTGTTTGTATTTTTAGTAGAGACGGGGTTTCACCATGTTGACCAGGATGGTCTCGATCTCTTGACCTCGTGATCCACCCACCTTGGCATCCCAAAGTGCTGGGATTGCAGGCTTGAGCCACCACACAGGGCCGCTTTTGACTTTTTATCCAATTTGGCAGTCTGTGTTTTTGATAGGGGCATTTAGTCCATTTACATTTAAGTTTAATACTGTTATGTGTGAATTTGATACTGCCATTTTGATGCTAGCTGCCTGTTTTGTCCTTTAGTTGACAAATTTTCTTCATTGTATCTATGGTCTTTACCATTTGGTACATTTTTGGAGTGGCTGTTACTGATTGTTCCTTTCCTTGATTAGTGCTTCTTACAGGAGCTCTTGTAAGGCAGGCCTGGTGGTGAGAAAATCTCTCAGTAGTTGCTTGTTCATAAAGGATTTTCTTTCTCCTTCGAATGTGAAGCTTAATTTGGCTGGATATCATATTCTAGGTTGACAGTTCTTTTCTCTAAGGATGCTGACTATTGGCCCCCACTCTCTTCTCACTTGTAGAGTTTGTGTGGAGAGATCTGCTGTGAGTCTGGTGGGCTTCCCTTTGTCTCTTGTTGCCCTTAGCATTATTTCCTTCATTTTAACACTGGTGAATCTGATGATTATGTGCCTTGAGGTTGCTCTTCTTTAGGTATATCTTTGTGGTGTTCTCTGTACTTTCTGGACTTCAATGGTGGCCTGCCTCACTAGGTTGGGGAAGTTCTCCTGGATAATATCCTGAAGAGTGTTTTCCAACTTGCATTCATTCTCTCTGTCACATTCACGTATGCTTATCAAACGTAGATTACGTCTTTTCACAGAATTCCATATTTCTTGGAGGCTTTGTTCATTTCTTTTCACCCTATTCTTGCCTTCTCATTTTATTTCATTGCATTGATCTTCAATCTCTTATATTCTTTCTTCTGCTTGGTCCATTCAGCTATTAAGACTTGATGCTTCATGAAGTTGTTGTGCTGTTTTTCAGCTCCATCAAGTCATTTCTATTCTTCTCTAAGCTGTTTATTCTAGTCAGCATCTCATCTAACCTTTCATCTAAGTTCTTAATTTTTTTGCATTGGGTCAGCACATGTTCTTTTAGCTCTGAGAAGTTTGTTTTTACCCACTTTCTGAAACCTGTTCCTGTCAGTTCATCAGATTCATTCTCCACCTATCTTTGATCCCTAGCTGGTGAGGAGTTATAATCCCTTGGAGGAGGAGAGGCCTTCTGGTTTTTAGTGTTTTCTTCTTTTTTATGCTGGTTTCTTCCCATCTTAGTGGCTTTATCTACCTGTGGTCTTTGTAGTTGGTGACTTTCAGGTGGGGTCTCTAAGTGGACATCCTTTTTGTTGATGTTGAAGCTATTTATTTATGCTTCTTAGTTTTCCTTCTAACAGTCAGGCCCCTCTGCTGCAGAACCACTGGGGATCCACTCCGGATCTCACTCACCTCGGGATCGCCTGCAGGGGCTGCAGAACAGCCAGGGTTGCTGCTGGTTTCTCCCTCTACTGTCCTCATCCCAGAAGGGTACCCACCAGATGTTGGCCTGAGCTTTCCTTTATGAGGTGTCTTTTTGGGTATATGGGGCTCAGAGAGTTGCTTGAGGAGACAGTCTGTCCCTTATAAGAGCTCACGTGCTGTGCTGGGAGTTCTGTTGTTTTTTGCAGAGGTGCTGGGCTGATACATTTAAGTCTACTGCAGCTGAACTCATAACCTCCTGTTTTCCCAGGTGCTCTGTCCTAGAAAGGTCAGCTTTATTTATAAGTTCCTGTCGTGCTGCTGCATTTTTTCATAGATGCCCTGTCCAGCGCAGAGTAGTCTAGTCACAGTCTGTTAGCAGAGGTAATGCTGAGCTGCCACAGGCTCTGCCCATCTACTGCATGAACTGCATTGGTAGTGGCAGACTGCCTTAGTAGTGGGGGACGCCCTTCCCCCCACTGAGCTGGACCATCCCGGGTCAAGCTGCACTTATGGTGAAACTCCTAATACAGAGTGTTTCAGATTTCTTGTCTTGTGGGGGTGGTACCCATCAAGCCAGATCGTCTAGTTTCCTGTCTCAGCCCCCTCCCTTTCAGTTGAATCGGTGGCAACCTCGACCTCCTGGTTCACGTGTTTCTCCTACCTAAACCTTTTGAGTAGCTGGGATTACAGGTGCACAGCACTATACTTGGCTAATTTTTAAATTTTTAGTAGAGATGAGGTTTCCCTATGTTGGCCACACTTGTCTTGAACTTCTTTCCTCGTAATCCACCAGCTTCAGGAGCTGGGATTATAGGTGTGAGCCACTGCACACGGCCACATGTAGAAGTTTAGTGCTACATACAACACTGAACATTACACTGTGCTGGGATTACATGTGTGAGCCACAGTACCCAGCCACATAGATTTTCTTATTTCTCTAAGAATCCTGATCATAAATGAGTTCAGAGTTGTATGTAGAAGTGCAATGCTTAGATGCAGATGTGTAAATATAGAAGGATACAATACTTAGATTTAACAGTTATGAATAAATGTAATTCTTATAACTGACTATAACAGTATTAGAAAAGTCATATATTGATAAAGCTTTCTTCAGAAAAAGAGACTTAAAAACTTTGAGGAATTGCTTCTTTCCAAATGTATGCATACCTAAGGTTCTTACAATGGTATGGTTTATAGAATAGATATTAGAGTGTAAATCCAATTTTTAAAACGTAGTCAAACGTATTAATCTTATATTTTATGCCTATGGCTATTTTGTAATTCAGAGAAAGGCTTTTCCAACTCCGAAATTCTTTAAAATCCTCTAGTGATTTATTTTTCATGGTATTTAAATCAATATTGAAACTTTCTTGAATTTACCCTGGTTTCAAGTTTTGCCCAACTTTTTTTTCAGTTACATATTAACCATGGGAATTCTTTCATTATACAAATAAACATGTTATGGTTTAAATTCAGAGGAAATTATGATATGTTATTCTATTGTATGCTAACTAAAGTGTTCTTTTGTTGACTTAGAGTTCTCTTAGCCATAAGAAAAAAAAAGATCTCTTGCATGAAATTAGCATGTTGTGGGGGAAAATTGCCATGCTTAGACTGGAACTAGACACAATAAAACAGGAGAACCCACTAAGGGCAAAGAAATTTTTGGAGGACATTGAAAGTGTGAAAGGAAAAAATGCTAATATTCTAAAACCTATAAAATTGGATAAAGAAGAATGAACAAAGATGGTATTTTAAGGACAGTGGACAGCTTAGCATTTTGACAACGAAGAATAAAATGGTCAGTTCTGAATTGGAGAATGTAAGACACAACTAGGAAACACTGGAAATGGAAATTCAATCATGTCATTTTAGACTGGCTACTGGTCTACATGAATGTGACCAAAGCCAGATAGCAGAAAAAGACTTCTTTTCAGAGAACAAAACCTGAACAGGTTTATTTACAGGAGACAATGAATTCTCATACATCTAAACTGAAAGAGAACAGCAAGATTCTTTCTGAACAACTGTAATGCTTATTGTAAAAATTAACAGCCTAAAATTTCAGCTCCATCACACAAGATAAACTGTGAGAGAAAAGACAGGGCAGGCTGTCATCTTTCCTGTTGGAGGAACTTAATTATTCCAGCTAAGGGCATTGGAGAGTACAAACCCACCAGGGGCAGAAGAGTTCCCACAGCACAGCACAGCTGCTTTACCAAATCATGGCCAGACTGCTTCTGAAAGCAGGCTCCTGATCCTGTTCCTTCTTACTGAACAGGACGTCCCACCTGGGGCTTACTGCTACCCTCACAGGTGTTCTCTGGTCAATGGAGATTTGAAACATTCCTTAGACAGAGCTCCCACAGAGAGGGGCGGGCCACCAACTTTGCTGTTTGGATGACTAGGTTCTGGCCTGAGGGCCTTGTAGAACCCAAGCTGACCAGGGGTGTAAGTGGTAGCTCAGCACAGCAGAGCCACCTCGCAAAAACATGGCCAGACCCTTGTTTAAGTCAGTCCCCAAACACATTTCTAATCACTGGGTAAAGCCATTCAACAGGGTTTCTGGCTGCCTTCACTGCTGTTCTCTGGCTGACAGATGATTCAGGCCTCCCTGAGTCAGAGCTTCCAAGGGGAAGACCAGACTGTCATCTTTGCTGTTTAGGCGACTCAGCCATTTCAACCTTGGGACTTCAGAGTGTCTGAGGCAACGAGGGGCTGAAGTGAACCCCCAGCACAGCACAGCTGCTCTACAGAAACATGGCCAGACTTTTTTTAAAGCAAGTCTCTGTTCTTGTTCCTCCTGACTAGACAAGACTTCTGAACTTGTCTCCAGCCACCTCCCATAGTTGTGTCCAGATTGGCAACAGGATTGTACCTCAGTGGTACAGAGGTTCCAGAGGAAGAGGCAGGCTATTATCTCTGCCTTTTTGCAGGCTTCGCTAGTGATACCTTGAGGCACTGGAAGATATGAGGCAATTAGGGACTGGAGTGGACCCCCAGTATACCACAGCAGCCTTATGGGAAAGTGGCTGAACCGTTACGTGGGTGCTGGTTTCCATATCTCCTCGATGAGCAGGTCCTCCCAGCTTGGATCTTTATCCAGGCCCCACTGAAGCCATCAAGCCAGTAGCAACTTGGCAATTCCTTGGACAGAGCTTCACAGATCGACTGAAATCCTCTCTGCCACTGCCTCTGCAGTGGATCTGCCCTTGTTACCTTCAGAATATCAAGAAAGCAAAAACCATAAGTGCCATATTGATAACTCTAACAAGCTGCAGTTGACCCAAGGAACAAGGCAGTCCATCTCTTGTGGATACCACATACCCCCCATGGCTTATCACGAGACAGGGAACCCTGGCTTGGGCCCACAGCACAGACCCTCCATCCTGGGCTAATTACACTAAGCGATGGCTAACTCACATCTCTCTGGGGTAGAGCCCCCAGGAGACAAGCAATGTGATGGAGCAGGAAGCCAGCTGATGTGAAGCTCAGAGGGCAGGCACAGCTATCTCTCTAGGCTCTACTTGGTCTTATGAGACACTTTATCCTAGCACTTTAGGAGTGTGGAGGTCAGATCAGCCACATCTCATGTGAAGATTGCCCAGCAGAGATAAGGTGTGCGAGTTTCCCTCTTAATAAAAGGAGACTTGCTTAAAAAAGAAGTCTGGCCACGTTTTTGTAGAGCAGCTGTGCTGTGCTGGGGCCTCACTTTTCAGAGAGTTCTCTGAGACCTGATCTCTGCTGGGCATTCTAGCACATGAGATGAAGCTGGTCTGACCTCAGCACTCCTTAGTCTCCTTTCCTCTCCCAGGGCCCCAGCCTGGCCACACCTGCCTACAGGGCACTCTCAGCTGCCCACACCTTTGTTTCTGTGCCAGTGGACCATGCCTGAGCAGTGAAGAGATGCAGCAACGTGGACCCTTCAGGCATGCACCAACCTCTACATTGCCTCTCCATACTACAGCTCTTTATACACAAACTTCCTACATCGCTTTGCTGCTGTGTGTTTACATGAGTGGATTTTGCTGTACTTGCCCTACCAGCACATGGGACTGTAGCACACACTTCAACCCACCTGAACTCCCATTGAAGAGATAGCGATGGTAGGCACAGAACCAATAGAACCAACTCTGCCAACAACTTGCCCTTGTGCTAATGTTGTGCACAAAAAAGAGACCCTAATATGCGTTGAGTGACTGCTGCTGCTTAGGGGGTCACAGAGAAGGCACCCAAACCTGCACAGGCCAGCACCCCAGCCTGCACCTCCAGTGCAACAGCACACACAGCAGGGGTCCCCTGGCTCCCACAAAGTGGTCTTGCCTCCACCACTTCCACCATTGGGTGAATGCCAACAGGGAGGCAGGCACTTCTGCATCTGCTAGCACTCTGCCACAGCTGCCACACTTTGCAGCCTTCAGTGCAGTAGAATCCAAACTTTGAGGAGCCAGAGAACAAAGTTGAAACCCAATATAAATTTCCCAGAGTTAAAGAACACAGTCTAGGAATTGGGAGATGAATATTGGCCCCCTAAAATCCTCCAAAACCAAAGCCAGCTGACTGCATCTGCCTTACAACACAATCAAACCAAAAAGATCATCAAATATCATAAAAGAAAAATATCCTGTGCAAAGGTCAGCAACCTCTAAGGTTGAAGGTGAATAAGATCATAGAGATGAGGAAGAATCAGTGCAAGAACACTGAAACTCAAAAAGTCAGCATGCCTTCTTTCCTCCAGATGATTACATCAACTGTTCAGCCTGTTCAAGTTTTCAGAACTGATCAGAGGCTGACATGTCTTTAATGATACAAGTAGAATTCAGAATGTGGGCAGAAACAAAGTTCACTGAGTGAAAGAAGTATGTCATCATCCAATGCAAGGAAGCCAAAAGTCATTGTGAAACATCGCAGGAGCTAACAGGCAATAGAGCTGGTATAATGAACCTTACCAGTGCTTGCTATGGCAGCACATATATTAAAATGGGAATGATACAGGCAAGATTAGCATGGCTCCTGCTTAAGGATGACATGCAAATTCATGAAGCATTTCATATTTTTAGGAAGAATCAATATTGTGAAAATGGCCATACTGCCCAAAGTAATTTATATATTCACTGCTGTCCCCATCAAGCTACCAATGAACTTATTCACAGAACTGGAAAAACCCACCTTAAACTTCATATGGAAGCAAAAGAGACTCTGCATAGCCAAGACAATGCTAAGCAAAAAGAACAAAGCAAGAGGAATCATGCTACCTGATTTCAAACTATGCTACAAGGCTACAGTAATCAAAACAGCATGGTACTGGTACCAAAACAGAGACATAGACCAATGGAACAGAACAGAGGTCCTGGTGGCAATGCCACACATCTACAACCATCTCATCTTTGACAAACCTGACAAACACAAGCAATGGGGAAAGGATTTCCTGTTAAATAATTGGCGTTGGGAAAACTGGCTACCAGTGTGAAGAAAGCAGAGACTGGACCTCTTCCTGACACCTTACAGTAGAATTACCTCCAGATGGATTAAAGACCTAGACATAAGCCCTAATGCCATAAAAAATCTAGAGAAAAAACCCAGGCAAAGCCATTCAGGACATACGTATAGGCAAGTACTTCATGACTAAAACACCGAAAGTATTGGCAACAAAAAGGAAAATAGACAAATGGGACCTTATTAAACTCCAGAGCTTCTGTACAGCAAAAGAAACAATCATTAGAGTGAACCGCCAACCAACAGGATGGGAAACAATTTTTGCAATCTACCCATCTGACCAATGGCTGATATCCAGAATCTACAAAGAAGTAAAACAGATTTGCAAGAAAAAAAGCAAGCAAACCCATTCAAATTAGGGAAATGATATGAACAGACACTTTTGAAAAGAAGATATATATGAGGCCAAGAAACATATGAAAAAATACTCATCATCGCTGGTTATTAGAGAAATCAAAACCACATTGAGATATCACCTCGTGCCAGTTAGAATGGTGACCATTAAAAAATCTGGAGACAACAGATACCAGAGAGCATGTGGAGAAATAGGAACACTTTTACACTGTTGCTAGGAGTGTAAACTAGTTGAACCATTGTGGAAGGCAGTGTAACACTTGCTCAAGGGCCTGGACATAGTAATTCCATTTGACCCAGCAATCCCATTACTGCGTATATACCCAAAGGATTATAAATCATTCTATTATAAAGACACATGCACACGTATGTTCACAGTGGCACTGTTTACAATGGCAAAGACCTGAAAACAACCCAAATGTCCGGCGACAATAGACTGGAAAAGGAAAATGTGACATACATACACCATGGAATACTATGCAGCCACAAAAAACGATGAGTTTGTGTCTTTTGTAGGGACATGGATGAATCTGGAAACCATCATCCTTAGCAAACTGACAGAAGAACAGAAAATCAAACACTGCATGTTCTCACTCATAGGCGGGTGATGAATAATGAGAATATATGGACACAGGGAGGGGAGCATCACACACTGGGGTCTTTTTGGGGGTGGCCAACAGGGGGACACCAAGGGGTGGGGAGGTCAGGGAAGGATTACATGAAGAGAAATGCCAGATGTAGGTGACGGGATGGAGGCAGGATACCACATTGCCGTGAGTGTACCTATGCAACAATTCTGCATGATCTGCATATACCTATAACCTGAAGTACAATTTTTTAAAAAAGAATAAACTGATGTGATAGAGCTGAAAAGCACACTACATGAATTTTTATAATGCAGCCATATGGTAATTGTGTGTGATTGCATTATAAAAATTCTTGTAATGTGTGTGGGCACCCAAGGGTGCCCTGTAAGCAGGTGTAGCCAGGCTGGGGTCCTGGGAGAGGCAAGCAGACTAAGGAGTGCTGAGGTCAGACCAGCACCATCTCATGTGCAAGACCACCTAGTAGAATAGACCAAGCAAAGGTAAGAGTCTCAAAGCTTGAAAACTGGCTTTCTGAAAGAAAAGAGGCAAGAATGTGGGAAAAGAATGAAAAGAAATGAACAAAATATTTGAGAAATAAAGGATTATGTAAAAAGGCAAAATGTATGCCTTATTAATGTACCTGAAAGAGATGACAAAAATGTAACCAAATTGGAAAACATATTTCAGAATATCATTCATGAGAATTTCCCAAACCTAGCACGACAGAACAACATTCAAATTCAGGAAATCCAGAGAACCTCAGATATGCCACGGGAAGAACACCCCTAAGACACATAATCATCAGGTTCTCCGAGGTCAAAATGAAATAAAAGTTGTCAAAGGCAGCTAGGGAGAAAGACAAGGTCACCTACAAAAGGAATCCCTTCAGACTAACAGTGGACTGCTCAGCTGAAACCCTACAAGCCGGAAGAGATATTCAACTTTTAAAGAAAAAAATTCAACCCAGAATTTCAAGGCCAGCAAAACTGTCATAAGTGAAGGAGAAATAAGATCATTTTCAGGCAAGCAAATGCTGAGGGAATTCATTATCCAATGATCTACCTTACAAGAGCTCCTAAAAGTAGAAATTAATATGGAAAGAAAAGATCATCACCAGCCACTACAAAAATGCACTGAATTACACAGATCAGTGATGCTAAAAAACCAACCACATACACAAGTCTGTGAAATTATCAATTAGGAGCGTGATGTCAGGATCTAATCCATATATATCAGTGCTAACCAATTGGGCTAAATGCTCCAACTGAAAGACATAGGGCAGCAAGATGAATAAAGAGCCAAGACTCATTTGAGTATGCTGTCTTTAAGAGACCAATCTCACATGAACTCCTACACATAGGCTCAAAATGAATGGAGAAAAATCCTTCAAGCAAATGGGAAACAGAAAAAAGCAGGTGTTGCAATCCTAGTTTCTGACAAAACAGGCTAAACGAATAAAGATAAAAAGAGAAGGACATGGGCCTGGCACGGAGGCTCAAGCCTGTAATCCCAGCACTTCAGGAGGCCAAGGCGGATGGATCTTGAGGTCAAGAAGTCAAGACAATCCTGGCCAACATAGTGAAACTCCGTCCCTACTAAAAATAACAAAACAAACAAACAAAAAAATTAGCTGGGCGTGGAGGCATGCGCCTGTAGTCCCAGCTACCTGGGATGCTCAGGCCAGAGAATTGCTTAAACCCAGGAGGCAGAGGTTGTAGTGAGCTGAGATCTCGCAACTGCACTCCAGTCTGAGGCCTAGCAACATAGAGAGACTCGGCCTCAAAAGAGAGAGAGAGAGAGAGAGAGAGAGAGAGAGAGAGAGAGAGAGAGACAGAGAGAGAGACAGAGAGAGAGAGAACATTACAAATGTGGCCCTGACCTTTGATAAATGTTATTATTGCTTGATACCAACCTGGGATATCCTTATTGTTCAAACCAATATGATAGATAATTTGCTGAGGTTTGGGAGCTTCTGCCCCCTGGAGAGTCCCAGATCTCCCAAAATTTGGTTCAGAGCTAAGGTTGATTTTGCTTTACAGCTCCTTTTGTGAAGTTTTTCTCATTTCCGGTGAGGAAGACAGGTTTTTCTGCTTCCATGATGGTGGAGAGCAGGCACTTCCTTTCTTGAGTCTCAGCTTGCTTCTGACAGGAAAGGTGAGTGTGATTTTTTTCCTACTTCTAAGATGGTAGAGAACAGTCATCAGCCTGAGCCTTATTTCCAAGTAAGTGGCTAAATTAGAGATTTGTCTTAAAATTTTTCCTTAATGACTAAAAGTTAAGATTACCAACCACTTGGTTTTAATTTCTCCTTAATATTACAACACTCAGTAATCATATTTATTGTGCATTTTTAATTTTGCTTAACTTTTTTTATTTATGTTTTAGATTTTGTTGTTATTTCACTTTTCTTCCATCAAGTATGACCATATCTTTATGACTTGGTCAAATCCAAGGGAATATTCCAAATTTTGGGAAGCAAGTCATCTGAATTGGCTAAAACTTTGTAGCTGCCACGTATGTATTTTCTAGTGAGCAGAAATTCCTTTTTTTTTTTTTTTTTTTTTTTTAGCCTAAGAGTTTCTGTCCACATTAGGCCATCTTTTGTCAGCCAAGGTTGCCAGCCAAGGCCAGACTGAAGGAGCAGTGGTGACCTTTCAATCCTAACATTCTGCCCTGTTCCCTACAGCAACCTGAGTTTGGTTCCTAAATCTAGTTCTTTCTGGTTTGATGTTTGTTACTTTGAAAATATCAGCAGTTTGTCCCAGCTATGATGTGGTAGTAAGAGATTCAAAAGGATTTTCTTTAAGAGCTTTATAATTAAAAGTAGATTTCTTATTCTTCTTATTATTATGCTTTAAATTCTGTGGTACATGTGCAGAACATGCATGTTTGTTACATAGGTATACACATACCGTGGGGGCTTGTTGCACCCATCAACCCATGATCTACCTTAGGTATTTCTCCTAATGCTATTTCTCCCTTAGGCCCAACCCCGACAGGCTCCGGAGTGTGATGTTCCCCTCCTGTGTCCATGTACTCTCATTGTTCAACTCCCACTTATGAGTGAGAATATGTGATGTTTGGTTTTCTGTTCTTGTGTCAGTTTGCCGAGAATGATGGTTTCTAGCTTCATCCATGTCCCTGAGAAGGACATGAACTCATTCTTTTTCATGGCTGTTGGTGTATATGTGTGACACTTTCTTTATCCAGTTTATTATTGATGGGCATTTGGGTTGGTTCCAAGTTTTTGCTCTTGTGAACAATGCTGCAGTGAAAATATGTGTGCATATGTCTTTGTTGTAGAATGATTTCTAATCCTTTGAGCATATACCCAGTAGTGGGATTGCTGGGTCCAATGGCATTTCTATTTCTAGATCGTTGAGGAATCACCACACTGTCTTCCACAATGGTTGAACTAATTTACACTCCCACCAACAGTGGAAAAGATTTCCCATATCTCTACATCCTCTCCAGCATCTGTTGTTTTCTTACTTTTCCAATAATTGTTTTTCTGAAATGACAAGTGATGATGAGCTTTTCATTATGTGTTTGTTGGCTTCATAAATGTCTTCTTTAGAGGAGTGTCTGTTTATATTCTTTACCTACCTTTTGATGGAGTTGGTTTTATTCTGGTAAACTTAAGTTCTTTATAGATTCTGCATATTAGCCCTTTGTCAGATGGATTGATTGCAAACATTTTCTCCCATTCCGTGGGTTACCCATTCACTCTGATGATAGATGTGTTTTGTTTCATTTTAGTTTTCTGTGCAGAAGCTTTTTAGTTTAATTAGATCTCATTTGTCAATTTTGACATTTGTTGCCATTGCTTTTAGTGTTTTAGTCATAAAGTCTTTGCACATGCCTATGTTCTGTATGGTATTGCCTAGGGTTTTTTTCTAGGGTTTTTATAATTTTAGGTCTTCTGTTTTAGGCTTTAATCCATCTTGTGTTAATTTTTGTGTAAGGTGTAATTAAGGGGTCCAGTTTCAGTTTTCTGCAAATGGCTAGTCAGTTTTCCCAACACCATTTATTAAATAGGGAATCTATTCCCCATTGGTTTATTTTCGATTTATTTATTTATTTATTTATTTATTTATTTATTTATTTAGTCTTGTATGTCAAAGATCAGATGGTTGTAGATGTGTGGCATTATTTTTGAGGCCTCTATTCTGTTCCATTGGTCCATATATCTGTTTTGGTTCCAGTACCATGCTGTTTTGGTTACTGTAAGCTGATAATGTAGTTTGAAGTCTGGTAGTGTGATGTTTCCTGCGTTATTCTTTTTGCTTGGCTATGCTGGCTCTTTTTTCATCCCATATGAAATTAAAGGTAGTTTTAGCCAATTCTCTTAAGAAAGACAATGGTAGCTTGATGGGAATAACATTGAATCTGTAAATTAATTTGACTATGTGGCCATTTTTATAATATTGATTCTTTGTATCCATGAGTATGGATTTTAAAAATTTGTTTGTGACCTCTCTTATTTCTTTGAGCAATGGTTTCTAGTTCTCCTTTAAGAGGAACTTTAAGTATGGACCCAGGAAGGACAAGGCAGCTGTCTTGGTTCTCCATGAGTCCATGCTTAACTTTGAACTTATATCCATTTAAATATCAGTTGTTTCTCCAATTTAGGTTCATAGTAGTTGTTACTGATGGGTTGTCATAGGTAACTTGACTTAGATCATGGAGTTCATTCAAACTGTATATATAAACAATTTAGAATGACAGCTGATTAAGAATGACAGTCTGACAAAGTGTTTTCTTGGTATTGAATTAATTTTTCTTCTATTTGGGTAGGAGTTTTAAAAACAAATAAGTCTTTTCATTAAAATTCCAGGAAATCTTACACAGTCCTTAAGTATTTGGGATTATTTGAGAAATGATGTGATTCTAAAGTTTCCAGAAATCTGTATTCAAGAGCTCTTTTTCATTGACTTTCCATTATTTCAGGAACCTCCTAAAAGACACCATATTCTAGGACATTTTGTGCTTGTGAAGTTTTCAGAAACTGCATTAGTATTAAGCAGTTAAGTGTGAAAACGTTGTTAAATACTTATAGTTACATGACTGAAAAGAAAATTTGTACATTTCTGTGGTCTACAGTTTATCATGGAAACAATATAATTGATAGCATATCTTTTGACCTATTGGAATTTTAGGAATTTCATACAATTTTCAAACATATATCAATATTGATTACAATATAATCTGAAAAAGGTAAAATATTTCTTATTTTGACAGTGCTCCTTATGTAAAAATATGTCAAGTAATTCCATATATTTCTCTTTTCGATTTTTCAGTGCCCTCTTTTGCATTCCAAATTAAGAAGTCAAAAAGACTTAATTTTGAAGATAAAATTGGATTTGGGGAAGTGTATCAAATATATTAATATTGATATAAATATACTAAAGGCCTAAAACATTTGATATAAAATGGAATGCCAGGTCACAGTAAGTCATTTATTTAACCAAAATGGTAACTCAAAAAATGTTTAAAGGCAAAAGCCTTTACTCATTGATAGAAGACTCAGTTTTTCAAGCAATGTGCGTCTTTCCCTTCTTTTTCCTGTAATTTGTTTGAGGAGAGACAGAAATATTTTTTATTCTTTAATATTATGTTAAAATCATATTCAAGAAAGAAAGCCAAATTTCTCTCTTGCATTAGTGTACTGTTAATGTCAACTCAAATTTTTAATAAAACCTTAAAGATGAATTCATCCAGTCTTCATCAGTTTGACTATAAGTTGAAATTCTTATAAGCTTTTGATAACCTTTTACAAATTTGTATTAAACAAAATTATTGCTGTAAGAAAACCCTGTTGTGTTTTTATTCCAATGTTCAATTTATGGAAAAACTGAACAATACTCCTTTAAATTTAGCCAGTGTGTTCACACGGTGTTTCTTTTACAAGATGACTAGTTCACAAACCTTCCACAACTTGCTCAAACCTTTAGCTTCATTCTATTTAAGTCAAAACAATTTTTAACCTTCTGAATGAAGCAAAAATTTACATTCTAATGCCTTATAATGTTTTACTGAAAGCACATTTCACTTTTTCCACAAAGCTTCCATGTAAAAGTTTTTCATTAGTTTCAATTACATGTTACTCTGTTAGCTCTTAGCAATTTTTTTTTTTTTTGGTGAAACACCTGGCAGGTAAGTGATTTTAATTTTGTACTAAGTATGAAGCCTAGGACACCAGACACAAGTGCATGTAATGTCTGACTTTTTAAAGCATAGCCAGGGAGCATGGCTAACTCCACATGTTCCCAGACCTTACCGAGAATCTAGTGACTCCAAAGCAGGTAAGTTGAACAAATTTTAAAAGTCAAAAAAAGCAGTTTATTACTTTAAAGCATTTTACAAACCTAATATCTGACCTGCCTAATTTAGAGCTAATGTCTTTATTTTACCAATAAACTTTAAAACTGTCTTTATTTCTCAAATATTACTAAAGTCATGTGAAGTAAAAGGTATTAGAGTTTTAATTTTTCTGAAAAAAATAATTTATTTAAACATTCATTATTTTAAAGCCAATTAGAGAGCTTTTTTATTTATAAACATCACCCACGACACATAAAAATACACAGAATAGATCCAGTAGTTGTAAGATTTTTCATTTGCCAGTTTTTGGTTTTCTTTTCTCTCTTATTTTTTTTTTTTTTTTTCACAATGAACTGATGATGTTCATATACATGGATTGTCATCAAATGTTTCAATTTAACAGGAGATTATAGAACACACTTTAACAGTATTCTAATTTGAAGAAAATATATATTTAGGCAAGGATTCATAGTATTTATCTTCTATGTCACTTTTAATTTTGCATTTGTGTACTGTAACATTTCTCTATATAATATTTTTAGTATGTTACTCATATTTGTAAAGATTACACATATCTCAGAGGTGAAGACTATAAATATTAAATGTATTCATTCTCCTATATTCTGAAGCACTTAAGTCAGAGGAACTAAATTATTCATTCTAATTTGACGACTCACTATCTTGTAACATATTATAATGCTTAGAAGAGCTCAGTAAAACAAAGCTCTAGTTACCTTGAAATTGTTTGTTTTTAAAACTTCATTAGGAAATAAATTCCAGTTCAAATTTTATTAATTATGCCCCTTGTTCTTCCATGTCTTTCCAACATAGGATTAGGAAGACTTTCTTTATAAGATTAGACTCAGGGAATTAGTACCCAATGTTGAAATTGGCTCTCAGGAAAGCTTAAAGAGAGGAAGGCTCCTAGTTGGGGACAGATAATCCTCATTTTTATTATTGTACACCGTTGCTTCCCTGAAAGTAAAGGAGAATCCTTGGGGATCATGATCTATTTCTCTTCACTTTTTCTGATTTCCCTTGCCATGGTCAGGATTTTTTTTTTTTTTTTTTTTTTGTAATTAAGTTCTGAAGTGCATGTGCAGATCTTGCAGGATTGATGCATAGGTAAACACATGTCATGGTGGTTTGCTGCCTGCATCCCCCCATCACCTACATGAGGCACTTCTCCCAATGTTCTTGTGCTGTGTTTTTCAGCTCCGTGAAGTCATTTATGTTCTTCTCTAAGCTGATTATTCTAGTTAGCATTTCATCTAACCTTTTTTCAAGGTTTTTAGCTTCTTTGCATTAGGTTAGAACATGTTCCTTTATCTCAGAGAAGTTTGTTATTACACATCTTCTGAAGCCTGCTTCTGTCAATTCATCAAATTCATTCTCCATCCGGTTTTGTTCCCTTGCTGGTTAGGAGTTGTGATCCCTTGGAGGAAGAGAGTCGTTCTGGTCTGCGGCGATTTCATTTTTTGTGTATTTTTTTCTTCCAATCTTTGTGGACTTTTCTAAGTTTGGTATTTGAAGTTGGTGACTTTTGGATGGGATCTCTGAGTGGATATTCTTTCTGTTGATGTTGAAGCTACGTCTTTCTCTCTCTCTCTGTTTTTTTTTTTTTTTTTTTTTTTTTTAGTTTTTCTTCTAACAGGCCTCTCTGTTATAGGACTACTTGAGGTCCACTGGAGACTATGTTTGCCTGGGAATCATCTGTGGGGCTGCAGAATAGCGAGGATTGCTGCCTGTTCCTTTCTCTGGTAGCTTCATCCCAGAAGGGTACCCACCAGATATCAGCCAGAGCTCTCCTCTATGAGGTATCCTTTTGGATATATTGGGGTCAGTGAGCCACTTGAGGAGTCAGTCTCTCCCTTATCTGAGCTCAAGTGTGCTGGGAGCTTCATTGCTCCGTTGAAAGCTGCTGGGCAGGGACGTTTAAGTCTGCTGTAGCATAAGTCACAGCTACCCCTTTCCCAGGTGCTCTGTCCCTGGAAGATAGGGTTTATTTATAAGTCTCTGATGTGCTGCTGCCTTTTTGTCAGAGGTGTCCTGCTCAGCAAGGAGGGAGTCTAGTCGCAATCTGCCTGTAGAGGCACTGCTGAGCTGCTGTGGGCTCAGTCCAGATGCTGTGTAAACTTTGCTTTTGTTTACACAGGTAAGGTTAGAACTGCCTTGGCATTGACGGATGCCCTTCCACTCACCGAGCTCCATCATCGCGGGTTGAGCTCAAACTGTTCTGCTGACTGTAAAACTGTCATGCCAGTGTGCTTCAGTTGGCTGGTCTTTGTTGTGGGACACCTGCCACTCAAGGTCAGTTGGCTCCCTGCCTTCAGCTCCCCTTTTTTTCTGGGGAGTGGGAGGCTCTGTCTTGCAGGCATTCCAGGTGCCAGCCAAAATGGCCACTGAGATTTGTGCTGAAAACTCATGGCACTGGCTGAAGTGGCCTCTTAGATTCATACTGGTCAGCCACAGCGCTTGTTGGCCCAGCTAAAGTCTCCTGGTGCGGGATATAAAGACCATGGGACAAGTGCAGTATCTGAACTGAAGTGCAGGAGTGGCTTTAGAAGTTCCCCAATGGCCTCTGTTGGGTAGGAGGGACATCCTCCAGCCAGTTACACTTCCCAGGTGAGTCAGTGCTCCACCCTGCCTCACTTTGCCCCCCTTAGGCTATGCTCACTGTTCAAGCAGTTCTATTGAGGTGAACCTGGTACTTCGATTGGAAATGCCGAGGTCACTTGCCTTCTGCATTGCGTTCACTGGGAACTGTGCTCCAGAGCAGTTCCTATTCTGCCATCTTGGCAGAAGTATGGAAGCTTCTAAAGAAGCTTTAAGTGCTAGTAAATATAGATTAAATGAATGAATGATAGATAAGCAAAAAAATTCGAGAAAGAAGGTAGAAGGGAAAAGGAAGCAGAGCCAGAAGAAAATGGAGGAGACCAGTGTGGGGTGGAGGAGAAGAGAGAGAACTAATGGCTGTCATAATTTTATTTTAAAAACATTATCTACAATAATTAGTATCACCCAATAGAAATGTGTTATTTAAGGGGAACACTCAACCCATCAACAATGAAAAGCAGCTAGTTCACTGAAATTGATATTCCGTATCATCAACTAAGTCAAATATATTTTATTAATAATATTTGATTGATTGATAAGAGAAGTAGCTTTTCTGTTTAGATTTTGAGAGATAATAAAAACAAATGCCAGTGTTTGCTATCCTTTCAAGCCATGTCCTCATATGTTTTAATTTTAGTGGGATAAGGGAAAAATGACTGTGGATAGTGACATTCCTCATTACTGTGACAACAGTCTCTCAAAGTTCTCACAGCACAATAATATAGTTTTAAAGACTCATTTATCAAATACTTTCACCCGATATTGAGAAAATATTTAAGGAGAATGAAACCAACTGGTGATTCTATTCTCATCATTTTCTAAGAATTTTTTTAAATTTTACTTTAAGTGCATAGTGTATCTGGCATTTCTCCTCATGTTATCCTTCCGCACCCTCCACTCCCTCCCCACCACCCACTGTCCCTCTCCTAACCCCCACAACTGCCCCCAGTGTGTGATGCTTTTCTCCCTGAGTTCACGTGTTCTCATTGTTCCACACCCACCTATGAGTGAGAACATGTGGTGTTTGGCTTTCTGTTCTTGTGTCAGTTTCCTGAGAATGATGGTTTCCAGATTCATCTAAGTTCCTATGAAGGACATGAACTCATCGTTTTTTATGGCTGCTTACTATTCCATGGTGTATATGTACCATATTTTCTTTGTCCAGTGCATCATTGATGGGGATTTGTGTTGGTTCCAGGTCTTTGCTATTGTAAACAGAACTGCAATGAACATATGTGTGCATGTGTCTTTATAGTAGAACAATTTATAGTTCTTTAGGTATATACCCAATAATGGGATTGCTGGGTAAAATGGAATTTCTATTTCTAGATCCTTGAGAAATCGCCAGACTGCCTTCAACATTGGTTGAACTAATTTACACTCCCCCAACTGTGTAAGAGTGTTCCTATTTGTCCACATTCTCTCCAGCGTCTGTTGTCTCTAGATTTTTTTGATGATCGCCATTCTAACTGGCATGAGATGATATCTTAATGTGGTTTTAGTTTGCATTTCTGAAATGACCACTGATGATGAGCATTTTTTCATATGTTTGTTGGCCTCATATATGTCTTCTTTTGAGAAGTGTCTATTCATATTCTTTTCCCACTTTTACATGCGGTTGTTTGTTTTTTTCTTGTATATCTATTTTAGGTCCTTGTAGATTCTGGATATTAGCCCTTTGTCAGATGGGTAGATCGCAAACATTTTTTCCCATTCTCTTGGTTGCTGATTTGCTCTAATGGTGATTTCTTTTGCTGTACAGAAGCTGTGGAGGTTAATTAGATCACATTTGTCTATCTTGGCTTTTATTGCTATTTGCTATTGCTTTTGGTGTTTTAGTTAGGAAGTCCATGCCTATGCCTATGTCCTGTATGGTTTTGCCTACATTTTCTTCTAGAGTTTTTATGGTGTTAAGTTTTATGTTTAAATCTTTGATCCATGTAGAGTTAACTTTAGTGTAAGGTGACAGGTAGGGGTCCAGTTTCTGCTTTCAGCATATTGCTAGCCAGTTTTCCCGACACCATTTATTAAACGTGGAGTCCTTTCCTCATTGGTTGTTTTGCCAGATTTGTCAAAGATCAGATGGTTGTAGATGTGTGGTGTTTCTTCTGGGGTCTCTGTTCTGTTCCATTGGTCTATGTCTCTGTTTTGGTACCAGTACCGTGCTGTTTTGATTACTATAGCCTTGTGTTATGGTTTGAAGTCTGGCAATGTGATGTCCCTGGCTTTGTTCTTTCTGCTTAGAATTGTCTTGGCTATGTGGGATCTCTTGTGATTCTATATGAAGTATAAAGTGCTTTTTTTTTCAGTTCTGTGAAGAAGTTCATTGGTAGCTTGATGGGGATAGCATGGAATCTATAATTACTTTGGGCAGTATGGCCATTTTCATGATACTGATTCTTCCTAACCCTGAGCATGGAATATTTCTCCATCTGGTTGTGTCCTCTGTTATTTTGTTGAGCAGTGGTTTGTAGGTCTCCTTGAAGAGGTCCTTTACATCCTTTTTTAGTTGTATTCCTTGGTATTTTATTCTCTTTGTAGCAGTTGTGAATGGGAGTTTACTCTTAATTTGGCTCTCTGTTTGTCTGTTGGTATATAGGAATGCCTGTGACTTCTACACAATTATTTTGTATCCTGAGACTTTGCTGAAGTTGCTTATCAGTTTCAGTAGATTTTGGACTGAGACCATGGTCTTCTAAATATACAATCATGTCATCTGCAAATAGAGACACTATGACTTCCTTATTTCATAATCGATTACCCTGTATTTCTATTTCTTGGCTGATTGCTCTGGCTAGAATATCCAATAATATGTTGAATAGGAGTGGTGAGAGAGGGCATCCTTGTCCAGTGCCTGATTTCAAAGGAATTCTTCCAGCTTTTGCCCGTTCAGTATGATATTGAACTGAACAAGCTGTACGCTTGTCATACATAGCTTTTATCATTTTATGCTAAATTCCGCCAGTACCTAGTTTATTGAGAGTTTTTACCATGAAGCGCTGTTGAATTTTATCAAAGACCTTCTCTGCATCTATTGAGATAATCATGTGGTTTTGGACTTTGGTTCCTTTACGTGATGGACTACATTTATGGATTTGCCTATGTTCAACCAGGCTTGCATTCCTGGGGTGAAGTCTACTTGTTCGTGACAGATAAGCTTCTAGATGTGCTGTTGTAGTCAGTTTGCCAGTATTTTATTGAAGATTTTTTCATCGATATTCATCATGGAGATTGGGCTGAAGTTTTCTTTTTTAGTTGAGTCTCTGCCCGGTTTTGGTATCAGGATGATGTTGGTCTCACAAAATGAGTTAGGGAGGATTCTCTCTCTTCGTATGGATTGATAGTTTCAGAAGGAATGAAACCAGCTTCTTTTTGTATTTCTGGTAGAATTCATCTGTGAACCCTCTGGACCTGGACTTTGTTTGGTTGGTAGGCTATTGATTCCTGCCTCTACTTCAGCCCTTGTTATTGATCTACTCAGGGTTTCAACTTCCTCCTGGTTTCGTCTTGGTAGAGTACAAATGTCGAGGAATTTATTCATTTCATCCAGGTTTACTGGTTTATATGCATAAAGTTATTTGTAGTAATCTCTGATTGTAGTTTGTATTTCTGTGGAGTCAGTGGTGATATCCCCTTTATCGTTTTCTATTGCATCTATTTCATTCTTCTCCCTTTTCTTTTTTATTAATCTGGCTAGGGCTCTGTCTATTTTGTTGATCTCCTCAAAAAATCTGCTCCTGGATTTATTGATTTTATGAAGGGCTTTTTGTGTCTCTGTCTCCTTCAGTTCTGTTCTGATCTTAGTTAATTCTTGTCTTCTGCTAGCTTTTGAGATTTTTTTGACCTTTCTCTTCTAGCTCTTTTAATTTTTACAATAGAGTGTCAATTTTAGATCTTTCCTTGCATCTCTAGTTGGCATTTGTTACTATAAATTGCCTTCTTGACACTGCTTTAAAAGTGTCCCGGAGATTCTGGCACGTTGTGTCTTTGTTCTCATTTGTTTCAAAGAACATCTTTATTTCTGCCTTCATTTCATTGTTTATCCAGTCGACATTCAGGAGCCAGTTGTTCTATTTTCATGAAGTTCTACAGTTCTGAGTTAGTTTCTTAATTCTGAGTTCTAATTTGATTGCATACGGTCTGAGAGACGGTTATGATTTCATTTGTTTTGCATTTACTTAGGAGTGATTTATTTCAAATTATGTGGTCAGTTTTAGAGTAGGTGCTGTGTGGTGCTGAGCAGAATGTATATTCTATGGATTTGGGTTGGATATTTCTGTAGATGTCTATTAGGTCTGCTTGGTCCAGATCTGAGTTCATGTCCTGGACCTCCTTCTTAATTTTCTGTCTCAATGATATGTCTAACAGTGACAATGGAGTGTTAAAGTATCCCATTATTATTATGTGGGAGTCTAAGTCTCTTTGTAAGTCATTAAGGACTTGCATTATGTTCCTTGGTGCTACCCTGGTGCTCCTGTATTGAGTGCATAAATATTTAGGATCGTTAGCTCTTCTTGTTGCATTGATCCTTTTACCTTTATGTAATGCCCTTCTTTGTGTCTTTTGATCTTTGTTGTTTTAAAGTCCATTTTATCAGAGACTAGGATTGCAGCTCCTGCTTTTTATTTGCTCTCAATTTGCTTGACACGTCTTTCTGCATCCCTTTATTTTTAGCCTACATGTGTCCTTGCACAAGTGATGGATTTCCTGAATACAGCACACTGATGGGTTTTGACATTTTATGCAATCAGATGGTCTATGTCTTTTAATTGGGTCATTTAGTCCACTTACATTTAAGGATAATTTTGTTATGTGTGAATTGGATACAGCCATTTTGATGCTAGCAGGCTGTTTTGTCCTTTAGTTGACACATTGTCTTCATTGTGTCGATGGTCTTTATACCATTTGGTCCATTTTTGGAGTGGCTGTTACTGATTGTTCCTTTCCTTGATTAGTGCTCCTTTCAGGAGCTCTCGTAAGGCAGGCCTGGTGGTGAGAAAATCTCTCAGTAATTGCTTGTCCATAAAGGATTTTCTTTCTCCTTCGAATGTGAAACTTAGTTTGGCTGGATATCAAATTCTAGGTTAACAGTTCTTTTCTCTAAAGATGTTGAATATTGGCCCCCACTCTCTTCTGGCTTTTAGGGTTTGTGTGGAGAGTTCGACTGTGAGTCTGGTGGGATTCCCTTTGTGGATAACCTGACTTTCTCTTTTGCTGCCCTTAGCATTTTTTCCTTCATTTCAACCCTGGTGAATCTGACGATTATGTGTCTTGGGGTTGCTCTTCTTGAGGTATATCTTTGTGGTGTTCTCCATACTTCCTGGACTTGAATAGTGGCCTGCCTTGCTGGGTTGGGGAAGTTCTCCTGGATAATATCCTGAAGAGTGTTTTCCAGCTTGCATTCATTCTTTCTGTACATTGAGGTACGCCTATCAAATGTAGATTAGGTCTTTTCATATAATCCCATATTTCTTGGAGGCTTTGTTCATTTCTTTTCACTCTTTTCTCTCTATTCTTGCCTTCTTATTTTACTTCATTGCATTGATTTTCAATCTCTGATATTTTTTTATTCTGCTTGGTCAGTTTTGCTTTTGAAACTTTTGTATGCTTCATGAAGTTGTCGTGCTGTGTTTTTCAGCTCCATCAAGTCGTTTCTATTCTTCTCTAATCTATTTATTCTAATCAGTATATCATCTAACCTTTTTTCTAGGTTCTTAGTTTCTTTGCATTGGGTTAGCACGCGTTCTTTTAGCTCTGAGAAGTTTGTTATTACCCACCTTCTGAAGCCGATTTCTGTCAATTCATCAGATTCATTCCCCATCTATCTTTGATCCTTAGCTGGTGAGGAGTTATGATCCCTTGGATGAGAAGAAGTCTTCTGGTTTTTGGTGTTTTCTTCCTTTTTGCGCTGGTTTCTTCCCATCTTAGTGGCTTTATCTACCTGTGGTCTTTGTACTTGGTGACTTTCAGGTGGGGTCTCTAAATGGATGCCGTTTTTATAGATGTTGAAGCTATTTCTTTCCACTTAGTTTTTCTACTAACAGTCAGGCCCCTCTGCTGCAGGATCACTGGAGGTGCTGTCAAGATCCCATACACCTGGAGGTCACCCGTGGGGCTGCAGAACAGCAAGGGTTGCTGCCAGTTTCTGCCTCCGCTATCCTCATACCAGAATGGTACCCACCAGATGTTGGCCTGAGCTTTCCTTTATGAGGTGTCTTTTTGTGTATATGGGGCTCAGAGAATTGCTTGAGGAGACATTCTGTCCCTTATAAGAGCTCAAGTGCTGTGCTGGGAGTTCTGCTGTTTCGTGCAGAGCTGCTGGGCTGGTACCATTAACTCTGCTGCAGCTGAACTCATAACCTGCTGTTTTCCCAGGTGCTCTGTCCTAGGAAGGTCAGCCTTATTTATAAGTTCCTGCCATGCTGCTGCCTTTTTTCATGGATGCCCTGCCTGGCACAAAGTAGTCTACATCGATAGTGGCAGACTTCCTTGGTATTGGGGGATGCCCTTCCCCCCACGGAGTTAGGCCATCCCAGTTCCAGCTTCGCTTGTTGTGAAACTCTTAATCCAGAGTGTTTCAGATTTCTTGTCTCGTGAGTGTGGTACCCGTCAAGCCAGATCACATCACCTGGTTTCCTGTCTCAGCCCCCTCCCTTTCAGTTGAATGGACAGCTCTGTCTCCCAGGCATTCCAGGCAGCAGTTGAAATGGACACCCAAACTTTTGTGAGTTTCTTTGTCCTGATGCATCCCTGGCTGAAACTGCTGAAATGAAAACTCATGACGCTTTTATGCTCAGGAATCTCCTTGTCTGTTGGCAGTGAAAACTTCTTTGGAAATGTAGTGAGCACTCACTCTCTGTGCTGTTCTTGCCTGGAACTACATTCTGAAGATGTTCCTATTCAGCCATCTTGGATCTTCCTTAATCTTATGATTTCTAAGAAAAACTCTATAAGTCGTATCTTATTTATTATTAATATTTTGAATTAAAATCTTCTTTTGTATGATGTGTTTACACCACAGACGTAATGGTGATTTTCTGGAGGATCACTAGAACTAGCATCAGACAACATAGGGAAAATTCTTTACAATATACTATATACATCTGTGTGTATTACACACAAGTACATATAAATACACACACACACACACACACACACATATATACACCTATATACTATATACTATATATACACACACACACACACACACACACACACACTCACACGTTTATTTTGAAACAGAGTCTCACACAGTCTGTCGCCCAGGTTGGAGTGCAATGGCATGATCTCAGCTCACAGCAACCTCCACCTACTGGTTCACATGATTCTCCTACCTAAACCTTTTGAGTAGCTGGGATTACAGGTGCACACCACCATTCCTGGCTAAGTTTTTTTATTTTTAGTAGAGACGACGTTTCCCTATGCTGGCCACACTGGTCTCGAACTTCTGACCTTGTGATCCATGCACCTCAGCAGCTAGGATTATAGGTGTGAGCCACTGCACCCAGCCACATGTAGAAGTGCAGTACTACATAGAACACTGAACATTACATGCTGCTGGGATTACAGGTGTGAGCCACAGTATCCAGCTGCATATATTTTTTTATTTCTCTTTTTAAGAATCCTGATCTTAAATGAGTTCACAGTTGGATGTAGAAGTGCAACGCTTAGATGCAGATGTGTACATATAGAAGGATACAATACTTAGATGTAACAGTTATGAATAAATGTAATTCTTATAACTGACTATAACAGTATTAGAAAAGTCATATATTGATAAAGCCTTCTTCAGAAAAAGGAACTTAAATCTTAGAGGAACTGCTTCTCTTTAAATATATGCATAGCTAAGGCTCTTACAATGTTGTGGATTATAGGATAGATATCAGAGTGTAAATCCAATTTTTAAAACGTAGTCAAATGTATTAATCTTATATTTTATGCCTATGATTATTTTGTAATTCAGAGAATGGCTTTTCCAATTCAAAAATTCTTTAAAATCCTCTAGTGATTTATTTTTCGTGGTGTTTAAATCAATATTGAAACTTTCTGGAATTTACACTCTATTAGGTTTGAAGTTTTGTCCAACTTTTTTTCAGTAACATATTCACCATGGGAATTCTTTCATTATACAAATATACATCTTATGCTTTAAATTCAGAGGAAATTATGATATGTTATTCTATTTTGTGCTAACTAAAATGTTGCTTTGTTGACGTAGAGTTCTCTTAGCCATAAGAAAGAAAAAGATCTCTTGCATGAAATTAGCATGTTCTGGGAAAAAAATTGCCTTGCTTAGACTGGAACTAGACACAATTCAATAGCAGAACCTGCTAAGGGAAAAAAAAATTTAGAGGACATTGAAAGTGTGAAAGAAAAGAATGCTAATATTCTTAAGGCCATAAAATTGGATAAGGAAGAATGAAAAAAGACGGTATTTAAGGAGAGTGGACAGCTTAGCATTTTGACAACGAAAAATAAAATGGTCAGTTCTGAATTGGAGAATGTAAGACACAACTAGGAAACACTGGAAATGGAAATTCAATCATGTCCTTGTAGACTGGCTACTGCTCTACATGACTGTGACCAAAGCCAGATAGGAGAAAGCAACTTCTTTCCAGAGAACAAAACCTCAACAGGTTTATTTACAGGAGACAATGAATTCTCATACATCTAACCTGAAAGAGAACAGCAAGATTCTTTCTGAACAACTGTAATGCTTATTGTAAAAATTAACAGCCTAAAAATTCAGCTCCATCACACAAGATAAACTGTGAAAGAAAAGACAGGACAGGCTGCCATCTGTCCTGTTGGAGGAACTTAATTATTCCAGCCTGTGGGCATTGGAGAGTACAAACCGACCAGGGGCAGAAGAGTTCCCGCAGCACAGCACAGCTGCTTTACCAAATCATGGCCAGACTGCTTCTGTTAGCAGGCTCCTGATCCTGTTCCTTCTTACTGAACGGGACCTCCCACCTGGTGCTTACAGCTACCCTCACAGGTTTTCCCTGGCCAATGGAGATTTGAAATATTCCTTAGACAGAGCTCCCACAGAGAAAGGCAGGCCACCATCTTTGCTGTTTGGATGACTAGGTTCTGGCCTTAGGGCTTTTTAGAACCCAAGCTGACCAGAGGTGTAAGTGGTAGCTCAGCACAGCAGAGCCACCTTGCAAAAACATAGCCAGACCCTTGTTTAAGTCAATACCCAACAACATTCCTAATCACTGGGTACAGCCTTTCAACAGGGTCTCTGGCTGCCTTCACTGCTGTTCTCTGGCTGACAGATGTTTCAGGCCTCCCTGAATCAGAGCTTCCAGAGAGAGGACCAGACTGTAATCTTTGTTGCTTGGGCAACTCAGCCATTTCAACCTTGGGACTTCAGAGTGTCTGAGGCAACCAGGGGCTGAAGCGAACCCCCAGCACAGCACAGCTGCTCTACAGAAACATGGCCAGACTTTTTTAAAAGCAAGTCTCTGATCTTGTTCCTCCTGACTAGACAAGACTTCTGAAATTGTTTCCAGCCACCTCTCGTAGTTGTGTCCAGATTGGCAACAGGATTGTACCTCAGTGGTACAGAGGTCCCAGAGGAAGAGGCAGGCTATTATCTTTGTCTTTTTGCAGGCTTCGCTAGTGATACCTTGAGTCGCTGGAAGATATGAGGCAATTAGGTACTGGAGTGGACCCCCAGTATACCACAGCAGCCTTATGGGAAAGTGGCTGAACCGTTACGTGGGTGCTGGCTTCCATATCTCCTCAATGAGCAGGTCCTCCTGGCTTGGGTCTTTATCCAGGACACCACTGAAGCCAACAAGCCAGTAGCAACTTGGCAATTTCTTGGACAGAGCTTCACAGATCGACTGAAATCCTCTCTGCCACTGCCTCTGCAGTGGATCTGCCCTTGTTACCTTCAGAATATCAAGAAAGCAAAGACCCTAAGTGCCATATTGATAACTCTAACAAGCTGCAGTTGACCCAAGGAACAAGGCAGTCCATCTCTTGTGGATACCACATACCCCCCACTGCTTATCACTGGACAGGGAACTCTGGCTTGGGCCCATAGAACAGACCCTCCATCCTGGGGTGATTACACTAAGTGATGGCTAACTCACATCTTTCTGGGGTAGAGCCCGCAGGAGACAAGCAATGTGATGGAGCAGGAAGCCAGCTGATGTGAAGCCCAGAGGGCAGGCACAGCTATCTCTCTAGGCTCTACTGGCTCTTATGAGACACTTTATCCCAGCGCTTTAGGAGTGTGGAGGTCAGATCAGCCACATCTCATGTGAAGATTGCCCAGCAGAGATCAGGTATGAGATTTTCCCTATTAATAAAAGGAGACTTGCTTTAAAAAGTCTGGCCACGTTTTTGTAGAGCAGCTGTGCTGTACTGGGGCCTCACTTTTCAGAGAGTTATCTGAGGCGTGATATCTACTGGGCATTCTTGCACATGAGATGAAGCTGGTCTGACCTCAGCACTCCTTAGTCTGCTTGCCTCTCCCAGGGCCCCAGCCTGGCCACGCCTGCCTACAGGGCACTCTCAGCTGCCCACACCTTTGTTTCTGTGCCAGTGGACCATGCCTGAGCAGTGAAGAGATGCAGCAAAGCGGACCCTTCAGGCACGCAGCATCCTCTACATTGCCTCTCCATACTGAAGCTCTTTATACAAAAACGTCCTACATCACTTTGCTGGTGTGTGTTTACATGAGTGGATTTTGCTGCACTTGCCCTACTAGCACATGGGAATGTAGCACGCACTTCAACCCACACCAACTCCCATTGAAGAAAGAGCCATGGTAGGCAGAGGAACAAAATCACAACCTCTGCCAACACCTTCTCCTTGTGCTAATTCTGTGCACGAAAAGGGAATGCTAATATACATTGAGTGGTCGTTGCTGCTTAGGGGGTCACAGAGATGGCACTCAGACATGCACAGGCCAGCACCCTGGCCTGAACCAACACTACCTCCAGTGCAACAGCACACACAGCAGGGGTCTTCTGGCCGCCACCAAGCTGTCTTGCCTCCACCACTTCCACCACTGGGCAAATGCCAACAGGGAAGCAGGCAGGTTTGCATCTGCTAGCACTCTGCCAACACCTGCCACACTTTGCTTCCTTCAGTGCAGTAGACTCCAAACTTCGAGGAGCCACAGAAAAAAGTTGAGACCCAATATAAGTTCCCCAGAATTAAAGCACACAGTCCAGGAATTGAGAGATGAATATTGGCCCACTGAAATCCTCCAAAACCAAAGGCAGCTGCCTGCTTCTACCTTAAACCACAATCAAACCCTCCTGATCATCAAACATGATAAAAGAAAAATACCCTGTGCAAAGGTTAGCAACCTCAAAGGTTGAAGGTGAATAAGCTCATAAAGATGAGGAAGAATCAGTGCAAGAACACTGAAACTCAAGAAGTCAGCATGCCTTCTTTCCTCCAGATGATTACATCAACTGTTCAGCCTGTTCAAGTTTTCAGAACTGGCCAGAGGCTGACATGTCTGCAATGTTACAAGTAGAATTCAGAATGTGGGTAGAAACAAAGTTCACTGAGTGAAAGAAGTATGTCAACATCCAATGCAAGGAGGCCAAAAATCATTGTAAAACATCGCAGGAGCTAACAGGCAATATATCCAGTATAAACAACATTACTGGTGCTCACTTTGGCAGCACATATATTAAAATTGGAATGATTCAGAGAAGATTAGCATGGCCCCTGCTCAAGGAGGACTTAAAAATTCATGAAGCATTGCATATTTGTAGAAAAAATCAATGTCGTGAAAATGGCCACACTACCCAAAGTAATTTATAGATTCAATGCTGTCCCCATCAAGCTACCAATGACCTTATTCACAGAACTGGAAAAACCCACCTTAAACTTCATATGGAAGCAAAAGAGAGTGTGGATATCCAAGACAATGCTAAGCACAAAGAACAAAGCCAGAGGCATCATGCTACCCGATTTCAAACTATAATACAAAGCTACAGTAATCAAAACAGCATGGTACTGGTACTAAAACAGAGAAATAGAGTAATGGAACAGAACAGAGGTCCTGGTGGCAATGGCACTCATCTACAACCATCTCATCTTTGACAAACCTGAGAAAGACAAGCAATGGGAAAAGGATTTCTTGTTTAATAATTGTTGTTGGGAAAACAGGCTACCAGTGTCCAGAAAGCAGAAACTGGACCTCTTCCTTTCACCTTACGGTAGAATTACCTCCAGATGGATTAAAGATCTAGACATAAGACCTAATGCCATAAAAAAATCTACACAAAAAATAGGAAAAGCCATACAGGACATAGGTGTAGGCAAGTACTTCATGACTAAAACACCAAAAGCATTGGCAACAAAAAGGAAAATAGACAAATGGGACCTTATTAAACTCCAGAGCTTATGTACAGCAAAAGAAACCATCATTAGAGTGAGCCAGCAACCAGCAGAATGAGAAACAATTATTGCAATCTACCCATCTGACAAATGGCTGATAGCCATAATCTACAAAAAATAAAGCAGATTTACAGGGAAAAAAACAAGCAAACCCGTTCAAAAGTGGACAAAGGATATGAACAGACACTTTTGAAAAGAAGATATATCTGAGGCCAATAAACATGTGAAAAAATACTCATCATCACTGGTTATTAGAGAAATCAAAATCACATTGAGATATCACCTCATGCCAGTTAGAATGGTGACCATTAAAAAATCTGGAGACAACAGATACCAGAGAGCATGTGGAGAAATAGGAACACTTTTACAGTGTTGCTAGAAGTACAAATTAGTTGAACCATTGTGGAAGGCAGTGTGGCACTTGCTCAAGGGCCTGGAAATTGTAATTCCATTTGACCCACCAATCCCATTACTGGGTATATACCCTAAGGATTATAAATCATTCTATTATAAAGAAACATGCACACGTATGTTCACAGTGGCACTGTTTACAATGGGAAAGAACTGAAAACAGCCCAAATTTCCAGAGATGATAAACTGGACAAGGAAAATGTGACACACATACACCACGGAATATTATGCAGCCACAAAAAACGATGAGTTTGTGTCCTTTGTAGGGACATGAATCAATCTGGAAACCATCATTCTCAGCAAACTGACAGAAGAACAGAAAATCCAACACTGCATGTTCTCACTCATAGGCAGGTGATGAATAATGAGAACACATGGACACAGGGAGGGGAGCATCACACACTGGGGTCTTTTTGGGGGTGGCCAACAGGGGGACACCAGGGGTTGGGGAGGTCAGGGAGGGATTACCTGAAGAGAAATGCCAGATGTATGTGACTGGATGGAGGCAGGAAACCACATTGCCATGTGTGTATCTATGCAACAATTCTGCATGATCTGCATGTGTACCCTATAACCTGAAGTACAGCTTTTTAAAAAAGAATAAACTGATGTGATAGAGCTGAAAAGCACACTACATGAATTTTATAATGCAGCCACATGGTAATTGTGTGTGATTGCATTATAAAAATTTTTGTAATGTGTGTGGGCACCCAAGGGTGCCCTGTAAGCAGGTATGGCCAGGCTGGGGTCCTGGGAGAGGCAAGCAGACTAAGGAGTGCTGAGGTCAGACCAGCACCATCTCATGTGGAAGACCACCTAGTAGAATAGATCAAGCAAATGTAAGAGTCTCAGAGCTTGAAAACTGGCTTTCTGAAAGAAAAGAGGCAAGAATGGGGGAAAAGAATGAAAAGGAATGAACAAAACCTTTGAGAAATAAAGTATTATGTAAAAAGGTGAAATATATGCCATATTAATGTACCTGAAAGAGATGACAAAAATGTAACCAAATTGGAAAACATATTTCAGAATATCATTCATCAGAATTTCCCCAACTTAGCCAGACAGAACAACATTGAATTCAGGAAATCCAGAGAATCTCATATATGCCACAAGAAGAACACCTCTAAGACACATAATCATCAGGTTCTCCGAGGTCAAAATGAAATAAAAATTGTCAAAGGCAGCTAGGGAGAAAGACAAAGTCACCTACAAAAGGAATCCCTTCAGACAAACAGTGAACCACTCAGCTGAAATCCCACAAGCCAGAAGAGATATTCAACTACTTAAAGAAAAAAATTTCATCCTGGAACTTCAAGTCCAGCAAAACTAAGTGTCATAAGTGAAGGAGAAGTAAGATCATTTTCAGGCAAGCAAATGCTGAGGGAATTCATTACCAGCAGATCTATCTTACAAGAGCTCCTGAAAGTAGAATTTAATATGGAAAGAAAAGATCATCACCAGCCACTACAAAAATGCACTGAATTACACAGACCAGTGATGCTAAAAAACCAACCACGTATGCAAGTCTGTGAAGTTATCAATTAGGAGCGTGATGACAGGATCAAATCCTTACATATCATTGCTAACTTTAAATGTAAATGGGCTAAATGCTCCAATTGAAAGACAAAGGGCAGCAAGATAGATAAAGAGCCAAGACTCATTTGAGTATGCTGTCTTTAAGAGACCCATCTCACATGAACTCCCACACATAGGCTCAAAATGAATGGAGAAAAATCCTTCAAGTAAATGGGAAACAGAAAAAAGCAGGTGTTGCAATCCTGGTTTCTGACAAAACAGGCAATACGAATACAGATAAAAAGAGAAGGACATGGGCCCGGCGCGGTGGCTCAAGCCTGTAATTCCAGCACTTCGGGAGGCCGAGGCGGGTGGATCATGAGGTCAAGAGTACAAGCCAATCCTGGCCAACATGGTGAAACCCCATCTCTACTAAAAAAAATAAATAAATAAATAAAAAAAAATTAACTGAGCGTGGTGACATGAGACTGTAGTCCCAGCTACCTAGGAGGCTGAGGCAGGAGAATTGCTTGAACCCAGGACACAGAGGTTGCAGTGAGTTGAGATTGCACCACTGCACTCCAGTCTGGTGCCTGGCAACAGAGCGAGACTCTACCTCAGAAGAAAAAAAAAAAAAAAAAAGAGAAGGACATTACCAATGTGGCCCTGACCTTTAATAAATGTCATTATTGCTTGATACCAACCTGGGCTATCCTTATTGTTCAAACCAATAGGATAGATGATTTGCTGAGGTTTGGGAGCTTCTGCCCTCTGGAGCGTCCCAGATCTCCCAAAATTTGGTTCAGAGCTAAGGCTGATTTTGCTTTACAGCTCCTTTTATGAAGTTTTTCTCATTTCTGGTAAGGAAGACAAGTTGTTCTGCTTCCATGATGGTGGAGAGCAGGCACTTCGTTTCTTGAGTTTCAGCTTGCTTCTAGCAGGAAATGTGGGTGTGAATTTTTTCCTACTTCTAAGATGGTAGAGAATAGTCATCAGCCTGAGCCTTATTTCCAAGTAAGTGGCTAAATTAGAGATTTGTCTTAAAATTTTTCCTTAATGACTAAAAGTTAAGATTACCAACCACTTAGTTTTAATTTCTCCTTAACATTATAATACTCAGTAATCATATTTATTGTACATTTTTTTATTTTCTTCACTTTTTTATTTATGTTTGGGATTTTGTTGTTATTTCACTTTTCTTTAATCAATTATGACTATATCTTTCTGACTTGGTCAAATCCAAGGGAATATTCAAATTTTAGGAAGCAAGTCATCTGAATTGGCTAAAACTCTAGAAGCTGCCAAGTACGTATTTTCTAATTCGCAGAAATTTCTTCTTTTTTTTTAACCTAGTTAAAAAAATTTTCTGTCACATTAGGCCATCTTTTACCAGCCAAGGCCAGACGGAAGGAGCACTGGTGACCTTCCAATCCTAAGATTCTGCCCTGTTCCCTACAGCAACCTGAGTTTGGTTCCTAAGTCTAGTTCTTTCTGGTTTGGTATTTGTTACTTTTAAAATATCAGCAGTTTTTCCCAGCTATGATGTCGTAGTAAGAGATTCAAAAGGATTTCCTTTAAGAGCTTCATAATTAAAAGCAGATTGGGGACAAGAGATCCAAGATGGCTGATCACTAGCAGCTCGGGATTGTAGCTCCCAGTGAAAGTGCAAAGAACGAGAGGACACCACACCGTCACATGAATTCTTGTTGCTCACGCACCAGGAGATTCCCAGTGGAGGAGCCCCACGGGTCGCTATCGCGACTCTTGTGACCGGCGAGGCGGTTTTGCCGGTGCCTCAGAGCGTCAGTTCTTGGTGCAGAGTCAGAAAAGCACCATCAATCTTAACACTGCTGATTTAGTCAGCGCAGTGGGTTGCTCAGATTTTGGCATTGAGAATCAGTAAGTTGGCCATTCACTCAGAAACCCAATTACAAAGACGGTAAATACAAAGACCACAGATGGATAAATTTATATCGAAGGGAAGAAAACAGCCAAAAAAGGCTGAGAATACCCAAGATCAGAACACCTCTCCCTCAGCAGGGGATCCCAGTTCCTCATCAGCAACGGAACAAGGCTTGATGGAGAACGAGTGTGTTCCAATTACAGAAGCAGGCTTCAAAATGTGGATAATGAGAAACTTCTGTGAATTAAAAGAACTTGTTCTAACTCAATCTAAAGAAACAAAGAACTTTAAAAAAAGGTTTGACGAAATCTTAACAAGAATACACAATTTAGAGAGGAATATAAGTGAGTTGATGGAGCCGAAAAACACAATATGAGAACTACGTGAAGTATGCACAAGTTTTAACAGCCGAATTGATCAAGCAGAAGAAAGGATATCAGAGGTCGAAGACCAACTCAATGAAATAAAACAAGAAGACAAGATTAGAGTAAAAAGGATAAAGTCGAATGAACAAAGTCTTCAAGAATTATGAGACTATGTGAAAAGACCTAATCTACGCTTGATAGGTGTACCTGAATGTGACGAAGAGAATGAATCCAAGCTGGAAAATATGCTTCAGGATATTATTCAGGAAAATTTTTCCAACCTAGTAAGGCAGGATAATATTCAACTCCAGGTAATACGAGAACACCACAAAGATATTCCTCAAGAAGGGCAACTCCAAGGCACATAGTCATCAGATTCACCAGGGTTGAAATGAAGGAGAAAATACTAAGGGCAGCCAGAGAGAAAGGTCAGGTTACCCACAAAGGGAAGCCTATCAGACTTACAGCAGATCTCTCAGCAGAAACCCTATAAGCCGGAAGAGAGTGGGGACCAATATTCAACATCCTTAAAGAAAAGAACTTTCAACCAAGAATTTCACATCCAGCCAACCTAAGCTTCATAAGTGAAGGAAAAATAAAGTTTTTTCTGAATAAACAAGGCACTCAGAGATTTCATCACCACTAGACCTGCTTTACAAGAGCTTCTGAAAGAACCACTACACATAGAAAGGAACAAACAGTATCAGCCTTTCTAAAAAATACTAAAAAGAGCATCAATAAAATGAAGAATTTACATCAACTAATGGGCAAAATAGCCAGCTAATATTAAATGACAGTATTAAACTCACATATGTCATTATTAATTCTAAATTTAAATCGACTAAATCCCCCAATCCAAAGACAGCCAGCCAATTTGAATAGAAAACTAAAACCCATCAGTATGCTGCATCCAGACCCATCTCACATTCAAGGATACACAAAGACTCAAAACAAGGGATGGAGAAAGATTTACCAACCAAACAGAGAGCAAAAATAAATAAATAAAAAGCAGAAGTTAAAATTTTTGCCTCTGACAAAATAGTCGTTAAAGCAACAAAGATCAAAAGAAGCAAAGAAGGACATTATACAATGATAAAAGGATCAATGCAACAACAAGAAGAGCTAAAGATCCTAAATATATACGCACCCAATACAGGAATACCCAGACATACAAGACTAATAAAGAGACTTAGACTCACACACAATAATAGTGGGAGACTTCAACACTATTATTAGACAGATCAATGAGACAGAAAATTAACAACGATATCCAGGACTTGAACTCAGATCTGGAACACGTAAGCATAATTAACATTTATAGAACTCTTCACTTTAAATACACAAAATATACACTCTTATCAGTACCACATCATATCAACTTACAAGTTTAAACGAAATGTTGGTTGGCTCCTTGTTTGTTATTCTGTTCCCTCATTTTCTTTTATGTCTCCATTATAGGACAATTGTAGGCATACCCATATTTAGATTGCATTCTAGCCTGGGCAATAAAGCAATACCCCCATCCTCTCTCCCTCTTCCTCTTTCTCTTTCTTCCTCTTCTTTATGCTTTTTCTTAAAAAAAAAAAAAAAAAAAATTACACAAAGTAGCTGGGCGCGGTGGCTCAAGCCTTTAACCCCAGCACTTTGGGAGGCCGAGGCGGGTGGATCACGAGAAAAAAAAAAAAAAAAAAAAGCAGATTTCTTATTCTTATTATTATTATGCTTTAAATTCTGTGGTACATGTGCATGTTTGTTACATAGGTATACACATACCGTGGGGGCTTCTTGCACCCATCAACCCATGATCTACCTTAGGTATTTCTCCTAATGCTATTCCTCCACTAGGCCCAACCACAACAGGCCCCGGTGTGTGATATTTTCCTCCCTGTGTCTATGTACTCTCACTGTTCAACTCCCACTTATGAGTGAGAACATGTGGTGTTTTGTTTTCTGTTCTTGTGTCAGTTTGCTGAGAATGATGGTTTCTAGCTTCATCCATGTCCCTGAGAAGGACACAAACTCATCCTTTTTCATGACTCTATAATATTTCATGGTGTATATGTGCCACATTTTCTTTATCCAGTTTATTATTGATGGACATTTGGGTTGGTTCCAAGTTTTTGCTGTTGTGAACAGTGCCACAGTAAACATACATGTGCATATGTCTTTGTGGTAGAATGATTTATAATCCTGTGGTTATATACCCAGTAATGGGATTGCTGGGTCCAATGGCATTTCTATTTCTAGATTGTTGAGGAATCACCACACTGTCTTCCACAATGGTTGAACTAATTTACACTCCCACCAACAGTGTAAATGAGTTCCTATATCTCTACATCCTCTCCAGCATCTTTTGTTTTCTGACGTTTAAAATTATTGTTTTTTTGAAATGACAAGTGATGATGAACTTTTCATTATATGTTTGTTGGCTTCATAAATGTCTTCTTTAGAGGAGTGTCTGTTTATATTCTTTGCCTACTTTTTGATGGAGTTGGTTTTTTTCTGGTAAACTTAAGTTCTTTATAGATTCTGCATATTAGTCCTTTGTCAGATGGATAGATTGCAAAAATTTTCTCCCACTCTGTGGGTTGCCCATTCACTTCGATGATAGTTGTGTTTTGTTTCATTTTAGTTTTCTGTGAAGAAGCTTTTTAGTTTATTTAGATCTCATTTGTCAATTTTGACATTTGTTGCCATTGCTTTTGGTGTTTTAGTCATGAAGTCTTTGCCTATGCCTATGTTCTGAATGGTATTGCCTAGGTTTTTTCTAGGGTTTTTATCATTTTAGGTCTTCTCTTTTAGTCTTTTATCCATCTTGTGTTAATTTTTGTATAAGGTGTAATTAAGGGGTCCAGTTTCAGTTTTCTGCATATGGCTACCCAGTTTTCCCAACACCTTTTATTAAATAGGTAATCCATTCCCGATTGTTTTTTTGGTCTAGTTTGTCAAAGTTCAGATGGTTGTAGATGTGTGGCATTATTTTTGAGGGCTCTGTCCCATTCCATTGCTCTATATATCTGTGTTGGTTCCAGTACCATGCTGTTTTGGTTACTGTAGTTTGGTAGTATAGTTTGAAGTCAGGTAGCATGATGTCTCCAGTGATGTCCTGTTTGCTTTGCTATGCGGGCTCTTTTTTCATCCCATATGAAATTAAAGGCAGTTTTTGGCAATTCTGTAAAGAAAGTCACTGGTAGCTTGATGGGAATAGCATTGAATCTATGAATTAGTTTGAACCATGGGGCTATTTTTATAATGCTGATTTTTTTGTATCCATGAGCATGGATTTTTAAAATGTGTTTGTGACCTCTCTTATTTCTTTGAGCAATGGTTTGTAGTTCTCCTTTAAGAAGAACTTTGAGTATGGACCCAGGAAGGACAAGGCAGCGGTCTTGGTTCTCCGTGAGTCCATGCTTAACGTTGAACTTATATCCCTTTAAATACCAGCTGTTTCTCCAATTTAAGTTCATAGTAGTTGTAACTGATGGGTTGCCATAGGTTGTAGCTTGACTTATACCATGGAATTCATTCAAATTGCATATATAAACAGTTTCAGTATTGGCTGATTTAGAATGACAGTCTGACAAAATGTTTTCTTGGTATTCAATTAAGTTTTCTTCTACTTGGGTAGGAGTTTTAAAAACAAGTAAGTCTTTTCATTAAAATTCCAGGAAATCTTACACAGTCCTTAAACTATTTGGGATTATTTGACAAATGATGTGATTCTAAAGTTTCCAGAAATCAGTATTCAAGAGCTCTTTTTCATGGTCTTTCCATTATTTCAGGAACCTTCTAAAAGACACCATATTCTAGGACATTTTATGCTTGTGAAGTTTTCAGAAACTGCATCAGTATTAAGCAGTTAAATGTGGAAATGATGTTAAATAGTTATAGTTACATGATTGACAAGAAAATTTGTTCATTTCTGTGGTCTACAGTTTATCATGGAAACAATATAATTGATAGCATATATTTTGACGTATTACAATTTTAGGAATTTCATACAATTTTCAAACGTATATGAACATTGATTACAATATAATCTGAAAAAGGTAAAATATTTCTTATTTTGACAGTGCTCCTTATGTAAAAATATGTCAAGTAATTCCATATATTTCTCTTTTCGATTTTTCAGTGCCCTCTTTTGCATTCCAAATTAAGAAGTCAAAAAGACTTAATTTTGAAGATAAAATTGGATTTGGGGAAGTGTATCAAATATATTAATATTGATATAAATATACTAAAGGCCTAAAACACTTGATATAAAATGGAATGCCAGGTCACAGTAAGTCATTCATTTAACCAAAATGGTAACTCAAAAAATGTTTAAAGGCAAAAGCCTTTACTCATTGATAGAAGACTCAGCTTTTCAAGCAATGTGCGTCTTTCCCTTCTTTTTCCTGTAATTTGTTTGAGGAGAGACAGAAATATTTTTTATTCTTTAATATTATGTTAAAATCATATTCAAGAAAGAAAGCCAAATTTCTCTCTTGCATTAGTGTACTGTTAATGTCAACTCAAATTTTTAATAAAACCTTAAAGATGAATTCATCCAGTCTTCATCAGTTTGACTATAAGTTGAAATTCTTATAAGCTTTTGATAACCTTTTACAAATTTGTATTAAACAAAATTAGTGCTCTAAGAAAACCCTGTTGTGTTTTTATTCCAATGTTCAATTTATGGAAAAACTGAACAATACTCCTTTAAATTTAGCCAGTGTGTTCACACGGTGTTTCTTTTACAAGATGACTAGTTCACAAACCTTCCACAACTTGCTCAAACCTTTAGCTTCATTCTATTTAAGTCAAAACACTTTTTAACCTTCTGTACTAAGCAAAATTTACATTCCAATGTCTTATAATGTTTTACTGAAAGCACATTTCATTTTTTCCACAAAGCTTCCATGTAAAACTTTTTCATTAGTTTCAATTACATGTTACTATGTTAGCTCTTAGCAATTTTTTTTTTTTTTTTTTTTTTTTTTTTTTTTTTTTGTGAAACACCTGGCAGGTAAGTGATTTTAATTTTGTACTAAGTATGAAGCCTAGGACACCAGACACAAGTGCATGTAAAGTCTGACTTTTTCAAGCATAGCCAGGGAGCACGGCTAACTCCACATGTTCCCAGACCTTACCTAGAATCTAGTGACTCCAAAGCACGTAAGTTGAGCAAATTTTAAAAGTCGAAAAAAGCAGTGTATTACTTTAAAGCATTTTACAAACCTAATATCTGACCTGCCTAATTTAGAGCTAATGTCTTTATTTTACCAATAAACTTTAAACCTGTCTTTATTTCTCAAATATTACTAAAGTCATGTGAAGTAAAAGGTACTAGAGTTCTTATTCTTCTGAAAGAATTAATTTGATTTAAACATTTATTATTTTAAAGCCAATTAAAGTCCTTTTTTATTTATATACATCACCCACAACACAGAAAAATACACAGAATAGATCCAGTAGTCGTAAGATTTTTCATTTGCCAGTTTTTGGTTTTCTTTTTTCCTTTTTTTTTCTTACATTGAACTGATGATATTCATATACATAGATTGCCATCAAATGTTTCAATTTAACAGGAGATTATAGAACACACTTTAACAGTATTCTAATTTGAAGAAAATATATATTTAGGTAAGGATTCATAGCATTTATCTTTTATATCACTTTTAATTTAGCATTTGTGTACTGTAACATTTCTATATATAATATTTTATGTATGTTACTCATATTTGTAAAGATTACACATATCTCAGAGGTGAAGACTGTAAATATTAAATGTATTCATTCTCCTATCTTCTGAAGCACTTAAGTCAGAGGAACTAAATTATTCATTCTAATTTGACAACTCACTATCTTGTAACATATTATAATGCTTAGAAGAGCTCAGTAAAACAAATCTCTAGTTACCTTGAAATTGTTTGTTTTTAATACTTCATTAGGAAATAAATTCCAGTTCAAATTTTTTAAATTATGCCCCTTGTTCTTCCATATCTTTCCAACATAGGATTAGAAAGACTTTCTTTATAAGACGAGACTCAGGGAATTAGTACCCAATGTTGAAATTGGCTCTCAGGAAAGCTTCCAGAGAGGAAGTCTTCTAGTTGGGGACTGATAATCCTCATTTTTATTACTGTACACTGTTACTTCCCTGAAAGTAAGGGAGAATCCTTGGGGATTGTGATCTATCTCTCTTCACTTTTCCTGATTTCCCTTCCCATGGTCAGGAATTTTTATTTATTTATTTATTTATTTATTTATTTATTTATTTATTTTGTAATTAAGTTCTGAAGTGCATGTGCAGATCTTGCAGGATTGATGCATAGGTAAACACATGTCATGGTGGTTTGCTGCCTGCATCCCCTCATCACCTACATGAGGCACTTCTCCCAATGTTCTTGTGCTGTGTTTTTCAGCTCCGTGAAGTCATTTATGTTCTTCTCTAAGCTGATTATTCTAGTTAGCATTTCATCTAACCTTTTTTCAAGGTTTTTAGCTTCTTTGCATTAGGTTAGAACATGTTCCTTTATCTCAGAGAAGTTTGTTATTACACATCTTCTGAAGCCTGCTTCTGTCAATTAATCAAATTCATTCTCCATCCAGTTTTGTTCCCTTGCTGGTTAGGAGTTGTGATCCCTTGGAGGAGGAGAGTCATTCTGGTCTGTGGCGATTTCATTTTTTGTGTGTTTTTTTCTTCCATACTTTGTGGATTTTTCTACATTTGGTCTTTGAAGTTTGTGACTTTTGGATGGGATCTCTGAGTGGACATGCCTTCTGTTGATGTTGAAGCTACTTCTTTCTCTTTTTTTTTTTTTTCAGTTTTTCTTCCAACAGGCCTCTCTGCTATAGAACTACTGGTGGTCCACTGGAGAGTGTGTTTGCCTGGGAATCCCCTGTGGTGCTGCAGAACAGCAAAGATTGCTGCCTGTTCTTTCCTCTTGTAGCTTCATCCCAGAAGGGTACCCACCAGATATCAGCCAGAGCTCTCCTGTATGAGGTATCTTTTTGGATATATGGGGGTCAGTGAGTCACTTGAGGAGTCAGTCTCTCCCTTATCTGAGCTCAAGTGTTGGGCTGGGAGCTTCATTGCTCTGTTGAAAGCTGCTGGGCAGGGACGTTTAAGTCTGCTGCAGCAGAACTCACAGTTACCCCTTTCCCAGGTGCTCTGTTCCTGGAAGGTGATGTTTTATTTGTAAGTCTCTGATGTGCTGCTGCCTTTTTGTGTCAGAGGTGTCCTGCTCAGCAAGGAGGGAGCCTAGTCGCAATCTGCCTGTAGAGGCACTGCTGAGCTGCTGTGGGCTCAGTCCAGATGCTGTGTAAACTTTGCTTTTGTTTACACAGGTAAGGTTAGAACTGCCTCGGCATCGGCGGATGCCCTTTCCCCCACTGAGCTCCATCATCCCGGGTTGAGCTCAAACTGTTCTGCTGACTGCAAAACTGTCATGCCAGTGGGCTTCAGTTGGCTGGTCTTTGTTGTGGGACACCTGCCACTCAAGGTCACTTGGCTCCCTGCCTTCAGCTCCCCTTTTTTCTGGGGAGTGGGAGGCTCTGTCTTGCAGGCGTTCCAGGTGCCAGCCAAAACGGCCACTGAGATTTGTGCTGAAAACTCATGTCACTGGCTGAAGTGGCCTCTCAGATTTGTGCTGGTCAGCCACAGCGCTTGTTGGCCCAGCTAAAATCTCCTGGTGTGGGATATAAAGACCATGGGAGAAGTGCAGTATCTGAACTGAAGTGCAGGAGTGGCTTTAGAAGTTCCCCAATGGCCTCTGTTGGGTAGGAGGGACATCCTCCAGCCAGTTGCACTTCCCAGGTGAGTCAGTGCTCCACCCTGCCTCAGTTTGCCCCCCTTAGGCTATGCCCACTGTGCAAGCAGTTCCATTGAGGTGAACCTGGTACCTCGGTTGGAAATGTCGAGGTCACTTGCCTTCTGCATTGTTCTCACTGGGAACTGTGCTCCAGAGCAGTTCCTATTCTGCCATCTTGGCAGAAGTATGGAAGCTTCTAAAGAAGCTTTAAGTGCTAGTAAATATAGATTAAATGAATGAATGATAGATAAGCAAAAGAATTCAAGAAAGAAGGCAGAAGGAAAAAGGAAGAAGAGACAGAAGAAAATGGAGGAGACCAGTGTGGGGGGGGGAGGAGAAGAGAGAGAACTAATGGCTGTCATAATTTTATTTTAAAAACATTATCTACAATAATCAATATCACCCAATAGAAAAGTGTTATTTAAGGGGAACACTCAACCCATCAGCAATGAAAAGCAGCTAGTTCACTGAAATTGATATTCCATATCATCATCTAAGTCAAATATATTTTATTAATAATATTTGATTGATGAGAGAAGTAGCTTTTCTGTTTCTATTTTGGAGAGATAATCAAAACAAATGCCAGTGTTTACTATCCTTTCAAGCCATGTCCTCATATGTTTTAATTTTAGTGGGATAAGGGAAAAATGACTGTGGATAGTGACATTCCTCATTACTGTGACAACAGTCTCTCAAAGTTCTCACAGCACAATAATATAGTTTTACAGACCCATTTATCA